>NC_081196.1:32335906-32612694 GCF_902713425.1 Acipenser ruthenus
AAACCAGAGTAAATATTTACTGCTTTCCTCTCCACAGGCAAGATTACCCTCCATGACCTGAAGAAGTGCAAGTTGTCGCATATATTTTTTGATACCTTTTTTAACATTGAGAAGTATTTGGACCATGAGCAGAAAGATCCATTTTCAAGGGTAAGAAGAATAAGTGCAGATATGACTTGTAATATATATGTTTATATAAATTGTTATTATTTCTGAATACAATGCCCACTTTGTAACCTTGTGGTGTGTTTAGGATGAAGAGAATGAAGGGCAAGAGATTTCTGATTGGGAGAGGTACGCTGCAGAGGAATATGAAATCCTGGTAGCTGAAGAAGCAGCCAACGAACAGTTTGATGGGTAAGAGATTCTGGTTTTAGATTTAGATTAACAGGGAATTGGTATCTAAGTACCATGCAGTCTTCAGGCTGTGGTTATTTTTATGATGTTTAGGAGTTCCTAAGTAGAATCTTTGCCATCTCTGCAAAATAGTCAACACTTTCAGTTCTATTCAACGGTATGACGCGTTTTTTCCAAAATGTGATCGAATACACATCTAATAGGTACATGAGGTAGAACTCCCAGTACATCAGGAAATGGTTGGGAGTTCCATGCTGCCTCAGCAGAGTGGGCCTCTATGGTAAAGGAATACTGCAGCTACCAGAGGATTTGTGGCACTCTATCTACAACCCGGTTTCTCAGAGACGTCGGATTCAGTGGCCAAGAGTTGCGTCGCACAGTGAAGAACTTATCTGAAGCAGCAACTGGCTGTGGTTGAGACGGAAAGATTCTGGCTGGCACAATAGAAAGAAAGAAACACTGATGTACGGGTAAGTAAGCTGGGCTGAGTTGAGTGGGGAACGGAGGGGGGTGATGCTGGGACGCCAGAATCACCGTCGAGCCCTCTTGAAGTGTTGTGGGCTAGTCGACAAAACACCGAGGATGGAAGGTGCCCGCTTGAAGACCCCAGAGATGTACCCTACTTAGCTCAATCCAGGCGGTTGTCATGCTGATGCGCTGGGGAGACCGCACTGTGGTTGATCCCCGGAGCCAGCATCGCAGCCATTGTGTGTGCTGATGCGCTAGGGAGGTAGTACAAGGCATAGAAGTCAGTGAAACTTTAACACATGTCAAACGGAACAAAACGTTTGTTTAATATATCTGGCTTATTCATTGCTCCATGAAGAAGGCGTAGCTGATGACCAAAGCCTCAAAGGAAATGAAGAAAATATGCCCATTTGCAGTTACGAGTGTTATGCCTATTTACTTCTTGTATAATTAATTTACAGGAACAGAACCTATGATTTTTTCAACAATGTAGTTTAACACATTGGCGTGTGCTAAATTGGGGGTGATGCTGGGACGCCAGAATCACCGTCGAGCCCTCTTGAAGTGTTGTGGGCTAGTCGACAAAACACAGAGGATGGAAGGTGCCCGCTTGAAGACCCCAGAGATGTACCCTACTTAGCTCAATCCAGGCGGTTGTCATGCTGATGCGCTGGGGAGACCGCACTGTGGTTGATCCCCGGAGCCAGCATCGCAGCCATTGTGTGTGCTGATGCGCTAGGGAGGTAGTACAAGGCATAGAAGTCAGTGAAACTTTAACACATGTCAAACGGAACAAAACGTTTGTTTAATATATCTGGCTTATTCATTGCTCCATGGAGAAGGCGTAGCTGATGACCAAAGCCTCAGAGGAAATGAAGAAAATATGCCCATTTGCAGTTACGAGTGTTATGCCTATTTACTTCTTGTATAATTAATTTACAGGAACAGAACCTATGATTTTTTCAACAATGTAGTTTAACACATTGGCGTGTGCTAAATTGGGGGTGATGCTGGGACGCCAGAATCACCGTCGAGCCCTCTTGAAGTGTTGTGGGCTAGTCGACAAAACACAGAGGATGGAAGGTGCCCGCTTGAAGACCCCAGAGATGTACCCTACTTAGCTCAATCCAGGCGGTTGTCATGCTGATGCGCTGGGGAGACCGCACTGTGGTTGATCCCCGGAGCCAGCATCGCAGCCATTGTGTGTGCTGATGCGCTAGGGAGGCTATAAGCTGATCCCTGGAGCCAGCATTACACTTCAGCCATCAACACCAGACAGAAGGATATCTACATCATCATATGGAAGGAAACGCAAATGGATGGAGACACAGATGGATCACATTAGTTTACTGTAAAGCTACGTCTTAGTTGGTGCTTATCTTGGCGAGAGCCGAGTTCAAATCAGCATGAAGTTTTAACATCTACTCTTGTGTAATGGAAATCATTTTATAATTTTTTTCCATCAGACAATTAAGTTGCTAAAACAATACCTTACTGAAGATGTAACTACTTTAACTGGCTAAGGAGACGCTGACAGGTGTTCCATGCTGATTTTAGGGACTCCTCTGAATTTTAAACACTACATAGCAAAAGTAAGGATATTCAAAAGGTAAGAGTGGTGGAATAGTGGGTTACTAATTTCTAGTTTCTGGTGTAGGTGCTAACTTTAACCCACTGTTTTTACCTACTGGTGGCAATAACATATTTTAAGGTTGTCTCCTTTCACCTAGTTTATACATGTGGATGTTTTAAACTGTATTTGTGCAGAGCATTCTGTGAAATACTGTAAACCACCATATGTTATTGTGCTATTCATTTGAGCAAGTTTCCACTTAATTGCTGCTAGCTAATTGTGCAAAGTACTGAATGCAATGCTGCACAACAGCTTTACTGTTCCCTTCATGGCTATAATGTATGGTACCTAAACTTAAATTGATAAAATAAGAGGCTGTAGATATGAAGGGGATTACAATATTCAAATTATATATATAATTGATTTGTAATCAATTATTCTACCTTTTTAAGTACCTGAAATATCATTTTCTCTTTTTTCTTATATATTAGTCCATGTTGATGGTAAATTGTACAAGGGGCCCTTCACTAATTCAGTTTCCAACATTTCACTTTTTTTTTTATATGCAAGTCGTGTAGTGAAATAGTGGGATTGCTATATATGGAACCTTCATTTCTCTGTATCTTGGATAAATGTTTTTTTGATATACATAAAATCACAAGTTTAAAAAGGTAGTATAGTTCTGTGACAAGGATGACGTGTGTGGTGACGTCAGGCCAGGAAATGAATACACAACACCAATAGCAGACTGGGGTACAGCTGCGCTGCGGTGCGCTTATTAAATAAAAAGTTTAAACAAAACACTTTCTCAAAACAAAAACAGCACGTTAGCCAAACTAACAAATATGGAACAAACAGAACACTAAATTAAACAAGTATCGTGCTGGTGTAAACCAGCATGGGTAGCAATTGCTTACTTTTAATTTTGGTTCTTACTTGTGTAAAAGAATCGCCCCTCACCGTGGTTCGTTGCCCCTTTAAAAACACTGACCCAGGCATAGAAATTGATTTTTAAAGCGCGGTTGCGCTATTTTTAATGAAACACAAAAACACAAAAGCAAAATAAACAAAACAAACACCTAGCTCTCTTTGAGCACTAACTAAACAAAACAGGAACCTAAACTAAAAGACAGGACAGCAAAGCTGTTTACCTGTAACAAAATAAACAAAACAGCACACACAAAAAGGCTTCACACTACCTTTTCCCTTTGTTTTACTGCTGTACCCACACCAGCACAGTCGGGCTTCCACACACATCAGCAGCCCTGAGCAGACTGACTGCACTCTTTAAATACCCTGCACCTGGCTCTAATTTTCAATAACAGCCAGGTGCAGGTGATAAGTAACAATAAAACAACAGAAACAGAACAAAAATGTGGCTATGCACATGTTTTTCTGCAGGGAGGATTTAACCCCCTCCCTGCTGTCTCACACTTGTCTCTTTCATCCTCTGGACAATCCACCCTGTGCAGCCAAAGCTGCAGGTCTTTTATATTATGGCCGAGGGATTAACTGGCTATTCATTTTCCTGTTAACCCCTCGGCCATGGTCTGCACAAGTCAAATAATTCTACCTTGACTGTCAGCTAGTTAAATATCAGTAGCTGACAGTCATGCATTCTCAAGAGGGAATTAAAACAATAACAAATAATGGTGGATGGCACCTCGCTCGTCCTGCCAAACATAATAAAATACAAAATAATACAGCAAATACAAATCATAATATGCACAGGGCAGGGGAGTACCCCGTCACAAGTTCCTATGAATCAATCTGATGTAGTTATTTATTTTTTTAGAATCTCCATCAGATCCCCGATACACTTTTTGCTATCTATATTCCCTAGTCTTTAGCAAACATTGATGGATGGAGATTCTATAATGTTCAAGTCTTATAATGATTAAAAGTGTAGTACATATTTTATTTTGTTGATGTATGACACCAACATTTCTACATTTGGAACAATGTTCTTTTTTCCTGTATTGTCAGCTATGAAAATGACCTCGACCCCATCGACCGACAAATCTCAAATGAGTTAAACCTGCGAGGGGACAAGAGATCTTTCTTCGAAATACCCAACCCACACCCTAACATCAATTTGGATGAATATGAGTATGAAGATGATTTTGAATGACCTATTTTGCATGTATGTTCTACACTACAGGCAATCTGCAGCAGGTCTGCAATAACTGCATAAACTAGTGTTCAGTGAGGAATAATAATATTTAGTCTCACTGATCACTATGTAGCTTCAGGCCATTTGCACTCATCCTTAGAGATGAGAATCACAAACCTGGATCACCAAAGGCCTCCCAGTGGCTGTAACTCTAATCGTTAACCATGCAAAACAAAGGAATCTCATTGTTGGTGCAAAAAAAACAACAAATTATGTAATTTGTTCCTAAAACAAGCAAAAGTAAAATATAACAAGAAATGCAATATAAAATTAAAACTCCTCTTCTTTTACCTGCTGTAATTTAGTAAGTTGTTAGGTACATTACAGAGAAGAAAACTTATGTAAAAATTGGAACCTAATCACAGTTTACTCGAAGGACGGGTGCCGACTGGCCAGTAGTGTGAGTGATGTATTATCTGTAAATAGGAATGCCTATAGTATTTATTATGCAAACTGGTGTGTGTGTGTGAGAGAGAGAGTGAGAGAGAGTGGTTGTGCATAGTGTATAATCAAGTCAAAATCACAGTTTTTAGATTTTTGTTTTCGTCTTGGTTCACACTGCACTGAAACTTAAATGCTTAGACAACGGTTGAACGTGCACCAAGTATAAAAGCAATACATTTGTCATTTCTTTCAAATTGGCTATTACAACATTCCAGAGATATTAACCAAACTAACCATTACACATAATAATAACACGTTCAACACAAAATAAAATGATATAATGGAGTTTGCTAAAATTCTTAAGAACTATCCAGGTGCCTATTTATTCACGTGTTCCACTTCTAGGCATTTACCCTAAAAAAAAAAAAAAATAAATAAAAAAAAAGTGTGCCTTGTATTATATTAATTTAAATAAAGAAAAAAACCTGTATTAATCAGGGATTCCTGAAATGTACAAGGTTTTTGCTAAAGTATGAAATTTTCATTGTAGAAGTTATTCTTATAAATGATTGTCATTGTATGTATATTTGCACTGTTCTTTGTGCTTGCAGTGTATTAATTGTTGCAAAGTGTCATTATGTTCAAATACACAAATTATGTTCATTTGTTGTTGAAGGTTTTTCTATGTGTAAAGTACTTAGTAGTTTTTTACTGTACTTTTATTCAGGAAAAAGGGAACCAAATGTTTATAAATGAATTTGTTCAAATTATTTTAAATAAAGTATAAGTATGGCTGATATTAAAGCTGCCTGTTTTTCTGCTCTGTAGAAAATCTGAGCCAAAAACTTAAGTAAATATTTTTTAAATTGGTTTTCCAGTAGAAAAGTATTGTACAAAAATAAACAGCAGTAAACAAAAATGCTTTTTTGTTTGTTTATTGATTTTTTTCCAGCAAAGTGTTGAAAAAGCATACGAGAATATAAAGTATGTCATCTTGCAAGATAAAACACAGGTATTTTGAGAGATATATGCTGCAAAACTTCTGATTTAAAAAATAAATACACATCCTGTACCATACATGCTGATCGGGTCTGTAAAACTAACAGTACTGTATGTATTACAGATAAAGATGATTACAGTTTACTGACGGTTAATCATTTAGCTAAAATCGCAAACAAAAGTATTGTCATCCTACACTTAATTTAAGATTATTCAAGCAAACTTGTTAAATACAAGCATTTAATGAACATTACACTAATTAATGACAAATACCAAAGTTCACAATTGCTGATAGTTTTACAGGCAATGTTTATTTAAAAAAAAACAATGAAGCAATTTCAAATATTTGTTCATGACAAAAGTATTGGCACCTTTTACATTGTCAAAGTTGGATACACTGAAAGTAACTCAAAGAAAATTCATAAAACAAACCATCTTAGGTAAGCCAAGAAATATGAACAGGAATCTGAAGCATTCTTCAGCAAAATTCTCTGGTTCGATGAGTCTAAAATAGAATGTATCCCCAAAAATGGAGCATAGTATGTTTGGAGAAAAACGGTAAAGCCTTCAGTATAAAGAAAACCTTGTACCTACCGTTAAACATGGAGGTGGTTCGATCCTGTTATGGGGGCATTTTAGCAGTTATAGGACTGGAGACATTCATGTGATTGAAGATCAAATGAAGGCAGCCATGTATCTAAACATTATACAAAGTACAATGATACCATCTGCTCGCAGGCTGATTGGCAGACAGTTTATCTTCCAACACAACGAAGACCCAAAGCATACAGCTATGTCAACTCTGGAATTATTGAAGAAAACAAAGAGAAAAGTTCTGGAATGGCCTTTGTAATCACGATCCCAATTCAATAGAAATGCTTTGGACTGATCTGAAAAATGCTGTATCCAATCTGGCTAAGATGAAGGAAATCTACCCAGATTTCACCAACAAGATCATACTGGTTAAGAATTATCATAAATGTCTAAAAGCCATAATGCAAGCAAAAGGAGGACACACGAAATGCTAAAGAAGGGGTGCCACTATTTTCGTCATGAACAAATACTTTGCTTTTATATATATAAAGACTGTTAAATACCAGAAATTGTGTATTTTGGTATTTTACATATTAAATTAGTAGCTAATGTTCACCAAATGCTTGTACTTAACATGTTTTCTTGAATTCTCTTATATAAGTGTATGGTGCCAATCAATAGTTTTGTCTGTGACTGTACTTAAACAATAACAAGTGTCACAAATCCAACATAAACATGTACACAGAACTAAACATATTCCACAAACCAATGGTTCACAAGCAGCTTCCATATTTTAGACCGTATTATATACGGGACACCACACATTACACCTTGTCTAGCGTTGTAGCCTGGCCTCTCATTCATTTTATTTCATGAGAATACTCCTCATTGCTCCCACATAACCAGTTAAAACAGCAATAGTTTTGTACGCAGGTAAATGTAATACATCAGACAACTTGTATTATCCTTTTTTTTATAATGCTGCCTAATAAAAGCTGTACAGTTTTGTTATAATCATATCTACTAAATGTATTTTTTAATCAGCAACACAGAATGCAAGCAGGATAGCCTACATATTTTCAAAGTGGTTTTGGTTACAGTTTTCAAAATGTTTTCGGTAAGTGAAGAGATATTTTTTGTACAAACTAGATGTGTAATAATCATTTGTAACAACACTGGAGGCTTACTTTTGTTGTGTCCTGTAAACATATGCATTAGTGTTAAAATACATTATTTTAATGGTTTTACTATACATTTGTGCCCTCATGCCAAAAATAAATAATTTGATAAAGATGGCTGATTTGCACAGGGTACTCCAGGGTACCACTTTTTTTCTGTCTCTCAAAATTAGTTGATATTTTTATATTATACTTTATTGCTCAAAAATGATTACATGAAATAAGTGTGATTTACAGTCTTGACAATACACCGCTGTAACATAACTTCAGGTTATCCTAAAATACGTATTTATTTACTTTAGTGCTCCACACAGTATATGTTAAACATAAAACTCAACACTGCCATGATAGGGAGAACAGGTGTGGAAGCAATATGTAGATCAAATGTTCAGAATGTTTAGCAAAAATGTATTCCCAAGAAAAGCAAGCACTGAGCTCATTTCTAGTGTGCAGTTACCCTGTAACTTTTTGGAGGTTAATGGCAATCAGATGATATTCATCACCCTTGCCAACCCAAGACTTAAGTGCTTTAAGTTAACCTTGTTATTTTGTTTAAAACAGACAAAGTCCATTATTTAGGTGGAGTAAAGAGATAATTGTTTTTTTCTTCCATCTCCCACGGGTAACTCATCAATGGCTCACAAAAGCCTACTTGTGATGAAAGGTTACCTTAAAAATTTTATTTGCAAAATAAAGTTTCTAGATTATTTTCAGGGTTTAAAAGCTTTACATACACAGTGACACAGTACACAGACTAACCTTTCAGACAGCTGTCCAAGGTCAGTCAAGTCCAGGAGATTGGAACCATTTATAGCTGCAAAGGAGGCATAGGGGGAGGAGGAAAGAAACTTTACACCAGACTCAAAGAGGCAGGTCTAAGTTGAAGCTATTGGGGACATTTTACAGAACTAGCACAATAAAGAGAACCTTTGAACCAAACAACTAACAAATGCAGTATTCAAAACATTTGCAATAATTTTTATAGATCATTTTTCAATACATCTTGAAAATTTTTTGTCAACACTTGTTTTACATGATATATTATACACATGTATTATTGCATTTACAATACTGTCCATTAATATAATCTCCTAATTTAGTAATGTCTACTGTACAACACAATGGGTTATTTGTCTTATTTTCATAATTACCTTATTAATGCACATGTTCTATCACATTTTATCTGCCCGTTTTAAGATAATGTTACAATCTCCCTAATAAATATTATGAGTCCTAATATTCAACAGTCTACTGTTAAAATTAATAAAATTAATATACTTTAATAAGAGCATCATAATAAATTGTTGAGTGTATCTAGTGTACTTTAGTATTTTTTTACCAACAATTCATGTGACACGAGCAAGGGCTGCATGGAGGAAGAACCACAGAGATAAAAAAAGGAGAGGAAAGTGCTTGTGATTTAGAAAAGAGGACCGGGTCTCCCCTTGGCTTGCGGTGAGCTGTCCTCATGGAGGTGAAGTCGGCCTCCAACTCTGGGAAGCAAGCTTCACATTCCTCAAGGGGAAATTGAAAATAGGACAGCAGGAGAATTGAAAAGATGAACTGAAGTTCAGAGGTCTCCTCAGCTTGCTGGGAGTCGCCTTTGCTGAAGGAGGTCAGCTCAGCCAGACTTCCAAAGCTTGAGTAGTGAGCTTCACTTTCCTCGAGAGGGGGACTGGAAAAATAAGCATGCATATATGTATATATACAGCTATGGCAAAAAAGGTTTGCATCATCTCAAATGTATATGAATATAATTTAGATCTTTTATTTAACATCATGTAATCTTAGAAACAACCAAATGATATTGCAAAAGTCTTCCGGAAGTCATAACAGTTTTTCATGTTAGATTTCAAAATGTCACATTTTGAAATTTTTGGAAGTTTTTCAATAAGTATATGGAAAACTACAATGTGGTATGTAATTCAATATGTTAACGTAACATTATTCATCAGGTTTCAGTCAACTTTATTAAGTAAAATTTGTTAATTATTTTGGCCATAGCTGTATATGATTTACTCTGATGGGAAATTAAATACTAATCTCACCGCTCAGCAGAAAGGAAAAAAACCCTGTGGGCGGAAACCTCTAGTGGTCCCGGCGGAGAGATGGTCCCCACTCCGGGCATACTAGGAATTCTGTGTTGGGCAAAATAAATAACAGGGAGAGAGGAATGAATGTAAGACTCCATGGCGGTGGAAGACCAGTGACCCATTGTTTGATGACGTGCTGGTTGACATTGACTTTGGCTACTGAGATTGCTGCACATATACAGAAGAAATAGATTGTTTTTTGCGTGGACAAGGAATGCCAGAATGCAGTCTTGGTTAAAGGGGAGAACCAGATGAAGGCAGTGAAGGAAGACCAGTCAATCACAGAGTAGAGGGTGAAAGGAGCGAGGGCAGCGGCCATGTAGTCTTGGATGGAGGTGAGGTGATTGCGCAGGGATGAATTTAATTCAATAAATAGCTGAATTGATGAATAGGCAGGGGAGGAAAATGACCTCATACATGTGTATGATAATCCATCCTTTCACAGTGGAAAAGCAATGTACAGGGGCTGAATACCTGCTGTAATTGTTTTCATATCCTAAACAGCTGCAAGGGAGCCACAGTGAGTAGCAGCTTGTACTGCGATGGCAGGGCTTCTGGTGGTCTACATTAAGGGGGGGGGGGGAGAGATAATGCCTTCAATGGAATGGCAGAAAATTCTGATCGCTTCTCTCTGGGATTCAAATACCAGATTTAAAATGCTTTGCAGATATTGTTGACAGAAAGTCAATCTGTGTTGTAGAGGACAACAGCTTGGCAAGGAAACAGTCGGGAGGCTGGTTTAGATAAAGGCTGCCCCTGAAAAACTGTAGTAGATTCAAAACCCTGGACAGCTCGAAAGATTGTTGGCTTAAACAGTTTCCAAAACAAAATAATAATAAAATCATTACAGTACATATTTGCCTCATTTTACAATCTTGGTTACTTTAGTAGTACTTCCAAGAGACTGGGGCTTCATCAGCCAATACTATAATAAGTATAAATCATCCAGGGCAATTAAAAGAGGATCTAAAAAGTGGAGCCTGAAAACACCAGTCCAGAGACCCTTCTGACTATCACAGAACTCCTAACTAACAGTAAGAAAACATTAAACTAAAATATCTGTCATTTAAAAAGTGCAGAAAACTGTTGGAACTTTAAAATTATTTCTAAAGTACTGCATATATATTTAGCTTAATAGAATACTGTGGAGGTTTTTTTTATTCTGTTGGTTAACTGTTGATTAAGCTGATTCATTCCTCTGTGACCTTATTTTATGTACTGTATGCTTAGGTCCCCAGGCTATTTGATAAACAGATGGGTGGTGTACAAGCCATACCCCCAGAGCCAGACTAACACATTAATATGTGTATCTATATGTATGGAGCTGCAATATCTTTTTTTTACTAACTCAATAACTCTTTAAAGCTTATGCAGGTTCCATATCGAATGTATCAATATCCACATCTTCATTCATGGCATCTGGCTGGTCTTGCAACATTGTATCTTGTCCTATATCTATATCTGTCTAGGATGTATGGTCAATTGACTGCAATTTACTGGGCTGTTCAATTGTACCGACTAGTCCACAGAGCAATCTGCCAAGCAAAATGTCTTAAAATCTGCAAAGCATTTGAACAAATTGCAAAGTACATGCTATATAGATTGCAAAGTACATGATTTACAATTTTAATTTCTGAACACATTTCTACAAAGTATTATTACTGTATTAAATAAAACAATGAAAAGTTATTTCTGTCCCTGTTCCCTATTTATCCCAATTGTTTACCTAGTGTTCTTTACAGTCAGCTTTCAAATAATACATATTTTATGGGAAACACACAAACTGCAAACAGGCATCCTTTCTTTTTTAGACCACAGTGATAAACAGCTGCATCACTTTCATAAAATCATGCAATGTTCATCACGTTACAAGACTTGTGCAATATACACTGAACTGCAGTGTTATGTAGCTTCTCAGGAGGTAATGAAAAAACAACACTGAGAAGAGACATATGCAGAAGCACTGTCTTTGATGAGCATGAGTATCTGTCTGCAGTGTGGCGTTTCCTTGGATTGGTAGTTCTGGAAAAAAACAAAAACGTCCCTATATGGAACTCTTTCTGGGATAATACCAAGATCTCTGCTGACACCACACCTGCTTGCATTTTATTAACTACCAATGCTGTAATTGGAACAACACTGTTGCAAATATAAAGCCATAGCACAGCCATAGAGAATATAACAAATTAAATTTCAATGAAAAAATCATTGCAACTAATAACAACATAGTGTTTCACAATATTATCTACGTTTTAATATGTTTTTGGAGTACAATTGAATTATAACTTTAAATCTACAGCTTCATATTTATTCACTATTGCTTACCACTGAGAAGACTTGAGCCACTTTCCTCCTTTGATCGCAGTTGAGATGAACTGTGGTGTGAGTTTCATATCAGGAGTTATTCCATTTGTGTCACTGCTCGCCAGCAAAGAGTTATTACTCAATTCTGTCAAACCAGAATTTAAAAAGAAACGTTATACCTATAATTATAAAGGAAAACGTAATGGAAAAATACAAACTTATTGTACAGTGACGGTGATAGATCCTTTATACAATTCTATGAAACCCTATATTTTCAACAGGTATGTTGAAAATGTATGCAAAATTAAAATCTTCATGCAAAAATATTCTTTAAATGTTTTGGGGCTTTTTTCTGTTCTTTTAAAATTGAGCACAAAATCCAGATGCAAATGACTTTCTTAATTTGTAATGAACTGGTAATCTTAAAGCAATCAAATGCATTGCATTAATATAAGCTATGAACTGGACTGGTTAGACACTGCATGTCAGACAATAATATTACTTTTATAAGAAAGTGATTTGAAACCTACAAGATCCAAAAATGTAAAGTAAATGTAAAGTGAAAAGAATGGGGATTTTCTGATTGCTTATTTCTGTGTACTAATATTGGTGTAATACATACAAATAAACACTTTTTTCTCGGATCTACCATTTACTTTACCCCTCAGATTTCTCTGAAGCTGTTTCTTAACAAATAAAATGCTGCTGTTCTAGGTACAGGAAGTTCACAGAAGTAATCTTTCCATTTCAATACTGCATTGTAGGTTGCTTAAGATATTCTCAGTAATATTTCATTTCTTTTGAAGAGTTTTGTAAGTTTGACAACAGACTAAAAAACATTATATGGCATCTCATTATTTTTTGAATAAGACACTGTTTTGAAGTCTTTCATAAGTTACTGTAACACACTGTGTGTAATGTGTCTCTTACTGTATAAGAGATGTCATCACATGCAATTTGGGGGACAGGACCGTGAAGAGAAGCTGCTAAAACTGCAAAATGACATCACTTATACAATAAAAGATACCCAACACATGACATATTAACTTATTATAAATCAGACAAAATAGCTTTAAAAACTACAATTTGTAAAACTTTTAAATTAAATGGTTCAATCCAAAAATCAAACACCACAGTCCCTCAATAATGCATGTAGGCTTACAGGTGCTGTGTCATATTGAGACTATTTATTAAAAACAAAAGGGCAGTAAAGAAATGTGCATAATAATTTGGTAATAATTTCTTTGGATAAATAGTGTCAAGTTCATCAACATTTAGCGGAAGAGTAAAGTTAATAGAATGATACATATATCTTTCCTTTTTTTTTTGGTGTTCTATGCACGGGATGACACCAGCACGTACACAGAATAGGATGTACTGGAATTTTGGCAAAAACGTCACTATGATTGGTTGATTTCACTATGTAACACAATTTTTGTTCCTGGGTAGTAAGTGTTATTTCCTAATTGCTTATGCCTCAAAAGTATAGAAAATGGCTATTATTCCCCACAAACTTTGCTTTTGTGACCAGGAGTGATATTTTGAAATGTACCTATTTCCAATGAGAAAACAGGCAGATTTGTGTCTTTTCGTTCACATAAAGTCAGAAAAAAACAACATATGAATCCAAATTTACATGTATTTATACTTAAGTAATACAAAAATGACTACAAAAGATTTAGAAGTGAGTAGTTTTTCGAGATTTACGATTATACTGTAAATCACTTTCACGAATCAGCCCCCAAATGTAGTCTCCCATCATGTTCTCGTTATACTGTCCTTCATTGACAGCTCATCCAGGAGCCTCAAAGCCGTGCTGGTCCATAATGGTAACAAGTACCCGTCTCTTCCCCTGGCTCACTCGGTGCACCTCAAAGAGGATTACAACAGCATCAAGACCTTGCTGGACGCCTTGAAGTATGATGAGTACGGCTGGGACCCCCGGAAGGTGCTGATGCCACCACTGCACATCAAATTGGGCCTTATGAAACAATTTGTCAGAGCTCTAGATAAGGAGTCGGCAGCCTTCAAGTACCTTCAAGACTTCTTCCCTAAGCTGTCTGAGGCAAAGGTCAAAGCCGGTGTCTTCGTCGGACCACAGATAAAGAATGCAATGAATTCCTCAAGAAGCTCACTAGTAAGAAGAAAGCGGCTTGGAACAGCTTTGTCGCAGTGGTTCGGGGCTTCCTGGGCAATCACAAGGCCGAAAACTATGTGGAGCTGGTTGAGACTCTGGTGAAGAACTACGGCACAATGGGCTGTAGGATGTCCCTCAAAGTCCATATCCTTGATGCTCATCTTGATAAATTCAAGGAGAACATGGGAGCGTACTCGGAGGAGCAAGGCGAGCGCATCCACCAGGATATACTGGACTTTGAACGCCGCTACCAAGGACAGTATAACGAGAACATGATGGGAGACTACATTTGGGGGCTGATTCGTGAAAGTGATTTACAGTATAATCGTAAATCTCGAAAAACTACTCACTTCTAAATCTTTTGTAGTCATTTTTGTATTACTTTACTTGTATTGTGACACAAATTTCGCCCGTTTTCTCATTGGAAATAGGTAAATTTCAAAATATCACTGTCCTGGTCACAAAAGCAAAGTTTGTGGGGAATAATAGCCATTTTCTATACTTTTGAGCCATAAGCAATTAGGAAATAACACTTACTACCCAGGAACCAAAAAAAAAAAAAATTGTTACACAGTGTTTCTAATGTGTGATTTACACTTTTTAATAACTCATCTCCATAATATCTCTTAGTAATTTAACCAGTTTATCTTCACAGTTTCAGGTAATGTACACTTCCTAACTATAACTATAATATTTGGTAAGATCAGTGCCATATTATTTTAATAAAATAATGTTTTACAGGTTTCCATTGTTTGTGATCCTCTTATAAACAAAGCAAACAAAGTGATTTCTCAGGTTTCTCAAAAAGATATTTTGTGAAAAGTGTCTGGAAACTAACCCTCAACATATAGAAATGGGATGCAAGTTGTTTGTCCCTTGACTGATTATGTATTCACTTTCTTGGATAAACCAAGCGCTCAACGAAAAGATTGGGGAATTTGAAGCCATTCTATCAATTGACACATACTATCTTTTGAGGAAATGAATGTGTCGAAAGCAAGCAGGAAAGCATCTGTCAGCCTCCTCAGTGCATGATGTGTTAAGAATTGTGTCAATCAGCAATCCTGACTCCTACTTAAACATTCATAAACTAATGGTGTAGTCCCTGACACTGCCACATGGGATATCAAAAGATATTGATCATGCTTATCTGCCCTGATCCATATTCACATGTGCAATATGACCACTGGAATTTTTGACCCTGAACCAGCAATTAAAGTTTGGATGCAGTAAGCAATTTCTTATTCTCATCTTTGCCCAGTAATCCTGATGTTTGCTGGGTGGTTTTCTAGCCGTGTTACACTTTTCATACTCTGGGCCCAATTTTGATGAACGCAAAAAAAATGGAAGGCAATGTGCAAACTCATTATTATTCTGTGTTCAGTAACCTCCCTCTAACAGTGTTTGCTCTTTGAAAAGATCTGCTTAAAGGTTTGTTTAAATCGCAAAATTGCTTAGGTGAAAATGATAATGAGGCCACTCCCTACATTTTTGGTCTGATTGCGCCCACCTTGTGCCTTATAATTAGGCACTAATGACCTTTGCTTTAGCGTTTGTGTCTTGCCCTGTGATCAGAATGAGGCCCTCTATGTTTATCCCTTAAAGTGATTGTAGCAAACAAAATTCAGTAAATTCCCACATCCATTCACTATACAAGTCTCAAAATGAAGCAAACATGTATTTTAGCAAACATTGTTTGTTTGAACTAGAGTACTAGCAGGGGTGTCAAACTCAGTTCCTGGAGGGCCGCAGTGTCTTCTGGTTTTCTTTCCACCTGAGCTCTCAATTACTTAATTGCTCTAATTACTTGATTAACTGGACACATTAAACACTTCTCTTCAGGCCTCAAAATGTTTCATAGGTAGTGTACCTTCAATCAAGTGCATTTTTAAAACCATCAACTGTAAAAGACCTTGAAAAATATTAAATATGTCAAATTCAACAAATAATTAGACCAATTATGTTAATTGAGAGTTTAAGTTGGAATGAAAACCAGAAGACTCTGCGGCCCTCGAGGACTGGAGTTGACACCCCTGAACTAGAGAGTGAAATCATCCCCAGCCCTGCAGGGCCTTTCCTGTCAGCAACCCACTAGCAGCTTCCCCTAATGACTGACATGCTTTGCAGCCAGTTAGAAGCTTGACCCTGCTGGGTGTCCAAGTGTAACAGATTTCCTGAAAGTCAAGGCAAAAAAAAAAAGAACTTTCTTTTCACCTTGTGTTTCTGTTTTTGTCATGTTCTAATATGAAAATACATGTTTGCTATATCATATTTTTATTTAAAAATGGCATATTTAAGACCTAATTAGCAAATCGAAGTGCAGGACAGACACAGTAAGATTTCTGAAAATAACGTGCTAGTTAACAACCGCTTTAAGTTAACCACAAGATGTGTAACTCTGTGGTATTATGAAAGCATGTGAAATACCTGCTGTCGAAACTCTGGATTCTGTGGAATAAATGAACAAGACAAGACAAAAATCAGCCACAGCAACCCTAATAATATAGATATGGATTTCATACTAACAGTGAATTTAAAGCCATAGAATCCCATTGTGCCAACCAACCTACCACACCAGGTCACAGTTGAAGCTAGACAACAGAAACTTCTTCCCAACCCCGCCCCACCCACCTCCCCAAGGGATACAAACCATTGGACAGTTTCCGTTTTAAAGGCATTGCTCTGGCGTGGTTTGTGTGTGAAGACTCCTTGAAGGTGTCAGTGCTTGTCAGAGAATAGGAGTCATCTTCCTCTCCACTGGCCAGCAAGGATGCTCTGTAGCAAACCAATGAGATCCAGCCATCCTCCTTGTAAGTCAGCATCTGACTGCCTGTATATCTCTGCAGATAACCATACCTGGGGAGAACAAAACAGGATAAGACACTTAAGGGAGGCTGTAACCTACATGTGATGAAATAATTCCATGACTCTTGCCTGGAGTGTACTGCTATTCACCTGTGAAGGCTTCAGTTGTTCAGCTTTGAAAGAAGCACATTTTATAGCAAACATGTTATTTGACATAAAACTATACTTGTATAGGAAACTCTCAGTTTGAATGCTTTCTGAGTAACTTTTCATAACATCACCTGTGTCAAATCTACAGTAAATAAAGTTAATTCTAACTTTTACTGCTAGTCAAGGGACCACCAAAATGTGTCCTTAATAGGGGTGTGGTCTTAAGGCTGCTACACACCAGACGTGATGCGACAAGCGACACTGTGCAGCGACAGGACAAAATGAATAGAACCTATACTTTTGATAAGTATCACACCACAGGCGACATGGGGGCAACACCAGGGCGACACTGGAACGATGTGAAATAAATAGAATTGAATCCTATTTTCTGCAATTTGTCATGCAACATCTAGGGAATTGACCAATCAGAGAACAGCTTCAATGCATGTGATCCAGCAGGGTGAAGCAGTATCCAAAATGACGGAGGAAAAAATAATACTTGCTGTAGAAAAATACCATAAATATAATCTTAATTATAAAGATACAGATTTGAAAGGTAATATATGGGAGTCCATTTCAAAGGCACTGGATAAGCCTGGTATGTCTGATTTATTACCATATGTTGAAATACTGTCAGAGAAGGCACTCATAATTACTACATCATGTTGAATATATACCAGTCTTGATCATAGTATTGTCAATAGCAATTTTTTACAGTTTTATGGATCTGGCAGTTTTCCAATCTCTCTCATCGCCTCTGTGTCGCTTCTGGTGTATATGGTCATGTCACTGTGAAAGTATCTGTCGTCCAATGAAATATCGCATCGCGTCTGGTGTGAGGCGGCCTTTACTACTGAGGAACTGCTATAGTATGTTAGTAAAAAAAGTTAAGCTTATTTTTGTAAATGGATAATACTTTAATGAACAGAATAATCCGTTCATTCATTATGTACTACAAATGCCTGGCATTCTGTATTGTTTAGAAAGACTGCTACGTTTCATTCTACAAACAGAAGCATAGATGTTGCATAAAAGAATGGGAAAGCAGTTGCTATTACAAGTACGGCAACACAACCCAACAAGTTCTAAAACTTTTGCTTTAATTTTTCAAAATGTACTCTGTGGCCTTTGTCCTGGGATGGTGGCAAGGTTTTACTGTACAAAAATGTATTCACGTTACCATGTTAAAAATAAACAGAGTTATATAACAGTTATAAAACTGAAAAATAAATTTTAAAAAATTGATACCTTTAAAATTCCTGAACTGTGTAACAACTTTAGTTTTATATTTTCAGAAATGAATGTGCAAATGACACTTTAGAATAAAATCCCCCTACCCCCTCATAGCAATAAAAAAAAAAAAAAAAAAACATTAACCTACACAGTTTTTTTATTGGGTTTCAGTAACTTGTTGGAGAACTCCCTCAGAATGGTAAGGTAAGCAATGTTGGGAGGAGGCTGCTTCTGTCCATTTTGAACAAACCGCTTAAAAGCAAATTCAATGCCATCCCTATGAACAGAAAAAAGAATGATACCATGTGGACAAGGGGGTCATGTAGCTATCATAATCTAAACCACTGCCTTCTATATTAATGTAACAGGCAGTGTTGTGTGATGCACTGCCGTTGCAGATTACGTGCCCTGTTGGTGAAATGAGATGAGGTTGAAAATCTACAACCACAAATGCAGAGGAGCCTGGCTTATTTCCATAGTGGTGAAGACGCTCGCTTGCAGTGTGTGTGGTTGCCTGTTCACACAGCCTCTGCCAGCTGAATCTGCAAGCTACAAAACCCTGGGTATTTCTTCTTAACATTGCTAATTTATCAAAAGGTCTCATGAGCTGATTAAAAAAACTGAAGACAAATAACTGATATTCTGTGATAACATTTTTAGTGCATTGGTTGAACAGAAAGTATTAGTATGTACCTGCCTGCGTTTACATCCATTTGACCCTGCAAACATAAATGGAAGATTTAACGTCAAGCCATAGTCACAGGGAAAACAGAATTCCCTGAACCTACTTGTGCATCATGGCTACGGATTCTCTAGATTTGATTTGATCCCAGCTGAAGGTCAGGGAGAAACGTCTAGCAAGCTCCTTAATTGTGCTGATGGTCTGGATGGATGATCCACAACTGCTGCTGCCTTGCTCTTGTTTTAACCTGAGAAAAAGCTGTACAAGAAAGATGGGAGAACCTACAGTAGTAAACATGATTCTTAAATACTTACAACAACATTTTAATTATATTTTCCAAGGATGACCATTAACAATGGTAACCTATAAAACAAAGGGGTGCTTTATGAATAGAGCCCAATGAATCATTGCTGCATTATCCTAGTCAGCTCATCTCAGACTGTCAAAATAGACAAGACAGCAGATCTCAGCGACCTCATAGAATGCTTAGTAGGTGCTCGATTTGGCTGGTGCTTCCCACATTAAATTACATTACACAAGTTACTGATGTTCAGCAGAAGCTATGGCTAAAAGTTCAAAATGACAGCTTAATCAGTACATTTTATTTTATTGCCAGGATTTAAACTCAGTTTGAGTACGTTGGATACCAGTATTGTTTTCCAAATGATATTGATGAGAACAGGCTGTAAAAATATTAAAATTAAAGTCCACTTCACTGTATCAGCTCTCCTTTTAATGCTGTGGAAATAACTCCACAAAGTCATTATTAAATGTCACATGTATAATAATAATGGAATGTTCCCTCGTAAGCCAGAGCTGTTACATCTCAATGATCCAGTGAAGTGGTGACAGGCTGTGAGGCCCCTTTGTAGCTGGGTGCCCTGGAACATTTGGCACGTGTCTTTATCTGGCTGGAAAAATGGGAGCGTTAGCAGATGTGCTTTAGTGGAGTGTTCGATGTGTCTTGTGCCACCAGTTCTGGTTTGGCATCTACATACCGGCTGTAAGCAAAGAACAAGTGTCCTTGCACTTTGTATTCTGTCCATCTGCCTGGTCCTGCTAAGTGTCTCTTTAATAATGTCTCCAAAATCATTATAGTACTGTTGATAAGAAAGAAATATGAATAATTATTATTAAAAGGACCTGCAAGAATTTAATACAATTTTTTTTACTAATTGCATAATTGGACAACTGTCTTAGCTCTTTTAAAAGACATAGCTACAAATGCCATTGTAATAGTTTCTTGTACTTGTGTTGCTCTAATATTGAGATATTTTTTATTTTCATTTTGCTTGCTTTTGATTTGTTATTTGTGATATTTTCACCTTTCTACTCTGTTGACCTGTTTCTATATCATACTATATGTCCTTTAAGACAACCTGGAGCATACCTCCAATACCCCTTTCCACTATACCTGCATGCATGCAGTCTACAGAAGACTGAATTCCCACAAAACATTATTATTAGTATTACTGAAAGAATTGAAGTAGTTGCCTGTGATTCTTTATGGCAATGCATTACCGCAAACATCTTATATTATGATACATACTACATACTGTACACTAACATTCACTGACTTTGTTCCTGAGTAGAGTGGAATTGGTAGTGTTGTTTTTAAATTTCTCTGTGTCAGATTAGATGAGATCTGATGGTTTACTTTCAATGACCGCACCCTTGATTGAACTATGTCAAACTCTACGGGCTCATTAGTAAATGGTTTAGTTTTAGGGATCTAAACTTACACAAATTTTCATTGTTGTTGGGTTTTTAAATGTGCTTTTATTTTGTATATGATATAAGTATGTTTGTTTACACTTAGTATGTATAACACTGCAAATATTTGTGTGCCATATTTAGTCTTTCTTTTGAATCTTATACCCTGTGGATATTTTTAAACAAAGAAAATATGTGGAAAGGAAAACTATAATCCTTTAATGAACTGATTTCTAATTGAAAATGATGACTGTGAAACCAGCAGTAAATCTTGTAAGACTCCAGTCACTTCTGCTAGTGATTGTACAGATAAAGCTACAATATTCCAGGAACTCACATATGTAGCTTAACTGCAAATATATAATATAAATCAAACCTCAAATTTGGAACCAGTATTTTTACTATTATTATTATTTATTTCTTAGCAGACGCCCTTATTCAGGGCGACTTACAATTGTTACAAGATATCACATTATTTCTACATACAATTACCCATTTATACAGTTGGGTTTTTCCTGGAGCAATCTAGATAAAGTACCTTGCTCAAGGGTACAGCAGCAGTGTCCCCCACTGGGGACTGAACCCACGACCCTCCGGTCAAGAGTCCAGAGCCCTAACCACTACTCCACACTGCTGCCCTTACATAGTACATATGTATGTTAGAGATATTGTGATCAAATATGTGATACTTTGGATGCTTCCATCAAAAACCTTCCTGCACGATGTATTACAATTTGAAGGACATTCTAAGGTTGAGAAGCTAGAGGGTCTGGTTCTTTTGACATGGAAAGACCCAATGACAGTAGGATACATGTAGCTTATTTGTTGAGTTGATGTGCTTGGTATAGTGATTTACAGTTTGGGTGTGTAGTAAATGGAAATACAATTTGTCAGTAGGGTTTCTTTCAGGGACCACTTGGGATTTGCTCATGGACCACTGGTACTATATCGATTGAAAAATAGAAGAAACAAAAACATTGCCATTAAAAGAGCAAGTAGCTTAAAATGTTTTTTTTTTTTTTTTTACATTTCCCTTACAATTTTATGAAAGTAGGTCAATGTAAATAACATCTATTAAACTTAAAATGTGAAGCTACTGGCTCTTAAAGAAACTAAACAATATAGAAATGTCCTTTCAGTAATTTACAGTACGTGAAATAAGTCTCTTCCATCTCCGTTTTAAATACTTTAAAAATAACAAAAGACATGTGAATCAACAGTTACCTTCATGTACTGTTTAAAGATCTCTGCAGCTGTGGTCATCTCTACCACACTGTGTACGACCATCTTACAGTTCATCCAGTTTATTGACCTCATCTCCATTCTCACTGGCTGTCATGGCAGAAAAAAAGGATATTGATTTATATATATTTAATTAGATGTTATTATTACACTCAAATATGGTTTATTAAACTTCATATCACAGAGATAAAGTAATAACAGCAGGTAAACCCAAGCTAATATATATATTTTTTTTCATAAAGGTAATAGCCTTAACCACTGAGGATCCAGCAGTTATATTCCCCTTGCTGCCACCACACCACCAAGGTATAACATCTCCTAAATTAATAAAGGTTTATCTTATTGCTGTAGAGCTGCAAAAGTCAGAAAATGAAGTAATCTGGCCATTGCAGCTGTGTTACTCTATCATACTGGGAGGCCAATAATGGATTTCATTTCAGTTTCAGAACACACAACAAAACACCAATAGGGCCATTATTAGTGGAATTGAGCAGTACATTTGTTTAGTGCTATTCTCTATAGTCTTAAAATCTATGTACACATCATTTTGAATAATATTTGAGGTACAGGCTTCTAAAATGCCCCAAACTGGACACAAATAGAAATGTAAAAAAATTGTATCTACAAAACCTTGAATGCACCTTAAATAATACATAGTCTAGCACAGAAAATATATGTGGCTTCTGATTTGTGTAAGATGACTGAAGGCTCTAAGTCCAGAAGGTAGCTGTGCTGTGCTTAACATATTTTACTTATACATGCTTATATTTTGAAACATGTACACTATGATACAGTTTAAAAAAATACATCTTTATTGAGGTAATATTGTTTGATACTACATATTTCAATGCTGATTCTGCAAAAACATTGTAAAAAAAAAAAAACACACACACACACCCAGCTGCAAGGCCAGTTTTATCCAATAAATCAGATTTCAACATTTACTTTCCAAACAGCTGTGCAGAATTTTTTTAATAATTGTTGCACTATGTATAGCAAGTGCCATCTGCTGGCCATGAATATTATAACATTGGCCTGCAAGCTTGGATTTTCATCCAGGACCATAACTTCTGTGATTCTGCATGCTAATTGACGATTAGATGGGTACTTCATGCAACTTATCCAGTTCATCTGATTGTGCCGTTTCAGACAACTGCTGTACAACGTGTGATGTGTGAATGTGTGCATGTGAGAAACTGCATGCATGGTGGGGCTGCCACTAGACAATTAAAACAAATACATTATCCACCAATGCCTTGACAATACAATAATGAGCTCCAAGCGCAACACAACTTACACTTCCTGCAGAACATGGGCTCACCTTTGCTTTGGGTCTCTTGCTCCACCTCGGTGAAGACTTGCTCCTGGATGAATGTGAGCAGTGCTCTTTGCAGCTTTGCTTCTGGAGTGTACACAAGAGGAGCCAAATCATGTTGTTCACCAAAGCGGAGTAGCTACAGGCAATCAGTGTGTCACACAGGACTGTGAAAGCCTAAAAGCAATTCAAACTCTCATGAATCACAACTTCAAAAGGGCACCAACTTTATTTTCTTTATGAGAAGGAACAAGGGCAGCAGTGTGGAGTAGTGGTTAGGGCTCTGGACTCTTGACCGGAGGGTCGTGGGTTCAAATCCCGGTGGGGACACTGCTGCTGTACCCTTGAGCAAGGTACTTTACCTAGATTGCTCCAGTAAAAACCCAACTGTATAAATGGGTAATTGTATGTAAAAATAATGTGATATCTTGTAACAATTGTAAGTCGCCCTGGATAAGGGCGTCAGCTAAGAAATAAATAATAATAATAATTTTTATTTGTTGATTGATTATGGATGGCATTAAATCTGTAATATAGTACTGTCAAGTAATACAATACTGCCACATCTAACATTCCATTAACAATAACTTGCATATATTCGAAGAGTGGATGATCCATCCAGGGATAGCAAGATATTTAGTCAGTGCGGTGAAACAACAAATGTACCAGCACCACAAACCAACATAGGTTTTACATTTTTAAGTTTATTTGCTCATTCTCAACCAGCATTAATTTCAAACTATGGGTGAACTATTACATTCAATTAGTTTCAATAAATTGAATTTAAATACATTCGACATATAAAATATGGACAAAACTAGGGGTAGAACAACTACTAATTTGATGGACTCCAATAGATGAGGCAAAAATGGTCAAATGTGTCAACTAGTCACCACTGTACAAAAAAATATTAATAATTCATGTATTGGCTCTATTTCTGAACGTACCATTTCAAAAACCTTTCCTGTCTTGCACCATATATTAAAACTGTTTGGATTTCAAAAAAATGTATATTAAAATGTTCTGAAATGTCATTTA
This sequence comes from Acipenser ruthenus, assembly GCF_902713425.1. Classification (NCBI taxonomy): domain Eukaryota; kingdom Metazoa; phylum Chordata; class Actinopteri; order Acipenseriformes; family Acipenseridae; genus Acipenser; species Acipenser ruthenus. Next base: position 32,360,285 of record NC_081196.1, read on the forward strand.
TAAGTTAATGAACTGTAACCACAACTGCACTTCTGGCCATCTGAAACCACCCACTTCGCAATTACAATTACATGACATGCAATTAGTTGACTGCCAGTTTCTGAGGTCGACTAGTCAACTATTCAGTGATACCACTGCCCCAAACCAAATCTTCTACAATGTATCACTGTAACAGTTCAAGCACGCCAATGTAGGATTTGAAAAACAGGATTACTGCCTGACAATAAGGGCACAATAACACACAATTCCACAATCATGACGGCTGATCTTTCTTTAGATATTTTCAAATGATTCTTTTTGTTAATTACAATGTTGTTTCTGTCTCCAATGCTATGCTGTTGAAAAACTAATGATATGACTGTAAAATGTAAATACTAGATTCTTTCTTCCTTGCTCGCATGCAACTCCAAACTGACCTGTTCTTTTACAGCTGGGTGTTCATGGGTGAGGCAGTTTTGGCACATCTCACAAAAGCTTCTCAGCTGGCTGCGCTGGGCCAAAACATTCCCCTGAGAAAAAAAAAGATATATAGAATTGTGTGATAATGGTAGATCCCACACGTACACAGTTTGTTTTTAAAATGTTTTACATTACATTAAAGGCTGTAGTGTCTCATGAGCCAGTTGCATTTTACACTGAAATAGAATTCTCCAGTGCCTGTTCACTAAAAAGTGTAGAATTCTACGCACTTTGTAGCAAAGAAGACCATATTGACCAACCATTCTCCAAAGGCACTATTAGAATTACAGACAGGCAGGCTTGTCACAGCATAACTGAAAGTCTTACAGACATTCTCCTTAATAAGCAGCAAAATAATATTATAAATTGCACTGTTAAAGCTACATATATATTAAATATGGGAATGCCTTTATACTGATAACAATATTCAAGAAATACCAAAACAGCTCATTTTTAAAACCATTAAAAACACTTTTACCTCTCAAAAAACATCTTGTAACAATAACAGTTTGTCATCCTAATTTATGGTTGTGGTTTTCATTTACAAAAAAAATAAATAAATACAGAGAAGCTGTTTGCTGTTGAGAACTAGAACACATGATCCATCCTTTTAAATACAATTTAGTTCACAGCACCAAAAGCTTCAACATCAGTTTTACATTAAGACTGTAACAAAGGTGGACAAAGGTTACAATTTAGATTTTTATTTAACAAATAAGCATCATGATCATTAAATAGTCTGCATGAGATTAAAACTACGATTTATGGTGTTTCAGTGATTTTACAAAGGATCCAGCAGTATAATAAATTTCTTAAATTTCATCCATTAGGTCATTTTAATACATTTCCTTATTTTCTGCTGAATGTTTTTTAATTTAGAAACAGCTTACCATTAAAGTCAAATGCCACTAACATTAGAATTGCAGATTGTAAAATATTCATAGGTGCAGACTCAAATTACTGTCCAGGTTGTCAATTATTGATGAAAAAGTCAATCGACACAAACTGGAATCTTCATTTCTGGTGCATAACAATTAAATGTACTATTTTGTTCTGTAAGTGTTCATAATGTCCATCAATATTTTATTTCAGGTGTGTCAAAGGTCAATGAAGACATGAAAAATATCATGAAAGAGACTGCTCCCCCCAAAGCTCAGATTTAATAAAAACTATGGAATATGAATGGTTTGCATTTATGAAATTAAATTAAATTCATTACTTGTATGACCATGCCATTAACTATTCTAATCAAATTCAATTCTAGTGAAGAACATCTCTTTACTTTAGCCACAATCTTGTCAAATTTTACATTTATATATATATATATTATATATATATATATATATATATATATATATATATATATATATATATATATATATATATATATATATATAATTCATTGGTCTGCGTTTACTACATTCTACCATAGTTTAGCCTACTATGCGCTATACTTATCAAAAAGCAGACTTTGTTGACTTTAGTTTGCATAAAAAAATGCAATCTATATATTTTTTTTTGGTTTACTTTGCTAAAACTATAGCTTCCCAATACAAGAGATAAGGGACTGAAATATTTTGTTCTCCTGTCACGGACCTACTGTACTTTGTCTATTTTGTAAACAAACAAAACAAACCAAAAAAAACATTGTGTCGATTCCTATGATAAGCAGGTAAGGCTATGATTAATCTCTTAGCCCTATTTTTGTGTAAAGGCACAATTTCCTAAAGGTATAAACCCGTTTATAAGCAGTATAAAACTAGAAAAAACATGGAGGAAAGCACAGTTCCTGTCAAATATGTCATTGCCCTTCAAAACACCTACTGCGTATTGTGACAACATTAACATGGGGTACACTTAACGTTGTTTACAATAAATGTGTCAGTCCTATCACTTCATTATGAACAGATTTGAAATGAAATTCCAACTGCCTGTTCATTCAGGTTATCCTTCAATGTTAGTTGCTGGTTTGAATAATTGTGTAGGCCACAAGTCTAAATGTGATAAAACTAGAATAAGAATGTTAGCTGAGAATAGATTGATACTAATGTGTACAGTACATACCTTGGAAGAGACACCTTCAAGACATGTGGTTACCTGCCACAGAACACTGTGGCAACTACACTGTAATGCTTGAATGGTAATAGCAAACAAAACAAAACAAAAAACTGTGTTTTTATTTAGCCAGCTAAATACTGGAATGTATTTTTAACACATCCGTGACCAAGTTCTTCTTAGGCATCATCTCCGGCAGCCACTGTAATAATAATCTGGTGTATTTTTGGGTTCCAGTGTACAAAGAAGACCATGTAGGACACAAAAGGGTTCTTATATCCAAGTTAATCTGGTACAACATTAACTCACTGATGTCAGAAATGTCACATTCGTTAATCTATATAGTGCTGCAGGGGGAGGTTAATGGTTGTACCAGCTGAACATAAAAAAAATACATATGTGAGAGACCTTTTGAGGCCACAGAGGTGCTTAAAACTTCTCAGCTACAAAAAAAGCTGTTTTACCTGGTGGGGTATGCCTCCATGTTCACTCCCTGCTGTAAGAAGTCTTGAAACACTGTCATGCAGATTCCATTTTGACAGATCATGGGCACTAAAGCCAGGCTTACACTGCACGATTTTTGCTGATCGCCAACTAGCTGAGGAGTCGGCGACTAATTTCTTAAAATCTGGGACAAAATGGTTGATAAGTGTGCCCCGTTATTGGCTTCTGCAATCTCCCGACGCTCTTACGACATCCCGACAAATTTTTAACATGTCAGAAAACTTTAGTCCCCGACAAAGCAGTTCGTGAAATGTTTGAGGGGCTACGGGCCGATTTCTTGCCGAATGCTGCCAGCAGCCAATAGGACAAGCTAGCAACAATGGCGACGAAGAGAAAGTTTGTGCCCCGCAAGGTGTGGAGCCTCGAAATTGAGGAAAGGATGGTGGAGATGTGGCAGGAACACCCGTGTCTCTTTGACATAAGTGACATTTCCTATCATGATCGCTCACTGAAGGAACAAAGATGGAGGGAAATTGCTTTCGAACTTCAGGTACCTGCTCTCATGGCAATCAATTTCTACAGTCGCTCGTATTCGATATCCCTTTCAACCCCCTACTGTATGCTTGTATTGCTAATTTAATCAAAATACGAGGAGGAGGGGTGCGTGTCTGTGTGTGAGAAATAGAGAGAATGTAGATTACGCTGTTGCATATTTAAACCTATGACAAACTTGTAGTAGCCTACTATTAAAGTTGTATTCTAGTCTGTTCAAAAGCGCGACATTCGCTCGTAGTACAAATATTTATTAGTTTAAAAGTCTTCAAATTATTCATCAGAATTTGGTATTCTGATGAAGATCGCTTGACGGCCAATCTTTTAATCTAATATATTTTGTACTACAAGCGAGTGTTGCGCTTTTTGAACAGATTAGATTTTATTATTTTGGATGCACCTCGACTCAAGTTGGTTCAGAGCACAGTCGTCAAGGAAATAAATATTGACATTGCTATAATGTTATAACTGTTATAAACGTTTTTTGTTTGTTTTTTTTTTTGTTTGTTTGTATCGCAATATTGAACATTTATGCAGTCTATGGCCCTGAAGTATAATTTCTCATGCTGGAATTTGCAGAGTATGAAATTAGCAATATCCACGGTCCTGTCGTGTGTGTGTTTGTGGTCTGACCACAGCATGAGAGGACCATGCCTATAAGATATAATCAGGTGCTAAAACGTAACAAAAACAACTGTAAAGCACAGGATGCTCATGATGAAATCACAAATGTATTTGTGCGTCCAAATGGATCTTCTCCACGTTTTCTTCTTTTTTTCTGTGCAAAACAATGCACAGACAACAGCGATCGCCTCCTCGCTCGAGTCCATGATTCTCCCGAATGATGTCTACGATTCTGCAATGAAAATAGGCACAGTCCGCGACACGATATCTCGTGTAGTGTGTGTAGCTTGCAATCCCCGATCTACAGTGAGAAATCGTAGCTCAATCGGTAAGTGTGAGTGGCGCTGCGTCTCCCGATTGCAAAAATCGTGCAGTGTAAACCCGGCTTAAGAAATACAAAAGGCGGCAATATTGTTTCAACCTTTACAATGGACATTATTTCATTTGACATAACTCAAAATTGTAAATTGCTCCAGAACATATGATACAAAAATGATAGCAAAGCTTTACCGCACCAGATGAAAGCAAATCTGTCTATGTAATCTCATGAATGTTGTTTTCCTTCTGCTGGGTGGGTGCCTAGGAGTTACAGTAATCTAATCTACAGTAGTAGACTTCTTCCTCACTGGCAGAGACACTTTCTCCCTAAAACAAAACATGTTGTTTTTGTTTTTTTTAATCCAATTTATTTTTGCTTGCCTAGAAAGTCAAAAAAAAATGATAACATGCTGGACTACCCCCAATAAGGACAATATTACCTCAGTCATTATTTGCTTATTTTCAAATTCCTGACAGTAACAGGTATAAAAGGTTACAGCTAATGCAGTCTAGTTTGAAGCCATATCTCAAATAAGAGAGCTATGTGACTTTGAACGAAGCATGATAGGGTGACCAGTGAGCTAACCAGTGCTCTAAAACAGACATGTGGAATGTGATCTAAAATGACAAAGGGAAAACATTTTACTGCCAGAACAGGCTGATGTATGAGAATCTCTTCCAGCAGGAGGGAAGCACGGATATAAACATGTGCACAGCGTGAAGAATGCAAACAGTTAAACTCAAAACACTCTGAATTCTCGCAGAAGGTCTTCCCCAGCAGTATAGGGGCCCCACAAAATGCTAAATGTGTGGGGTTGGGTAGTGGCCCAACACTTTTTTTCCAGGATGCTGTAAATACATGTTCTCAAATTCTATTTGAAGACATGTAAATAGTACCTCAGTCAAACATATTATTATGTTACCAGGCTGAGAACATTTATTACATTTGCTCCAAGATAAGAAGCAGAATTCAACTTGGTGGTAAACAACTTACCATTAGTAGTATTTTACTACATATCTAACCGACTAATACACCTGGCATGCTACTAAGGCTGAAACACCCACCTCCTGCAGGAAGTCTTTAAGTAGTTGATTGAATTTGTCCACCCATTGGTTGATAAGCTGACTCCTGGAGACATTAACTTGGTTGTGTAAAGCCATCTCCTCGCTCCAGAGGGTCTGGTATGTTCTGGAGCAGGCTTCCAGAACCTCTGGTTCTGTGTGCTTTTCTATAACATCCTTCATCTGCTTCAGCAACACATCCAAGTGCTTCAAAACAAACAGGAAGTCATATAGATGCCTTTAGTGTGTGTAAAAGTGCTTAACTGAACAAAGTGATTTTCAATTACTACTCAGCTGGACTGTATCAATAGGTTTCTTAGACGTTTACCCGTTCTATATGGCTGCCGGTGCTGTAGACATCCATGCTGAAATACTGAGGTATCTGTAGAAGACTCTTATTATTATTATTTGTTTATTTAGCAGACAGAGCACAAGGAGGGTAAGTGACTTGCTCAGGGTCACACAATGAGTCAGTGACTGAGGTGGGATTTGAACCGGGGACCTCCTGGTTACAAGCCCCTTTCTTTAACCACTGGACCACACAGCCTCCTAGTCACCTTGTGTGCATCTGCTGAATAATGGAAGAGAAGAATGCAATTTAAACAAAAAAAAAAAATTAAAACACAAGGTTCTACTGTACTGCTTTCTAATATGTATTAAAAGCAAATAGGTACCTTGGCCAGGAGTTCTGGAAGCACAATGAAATGTTCAATGATTTTGTCACAGTCATCCACCTGAACTTTCCTTTCTTTAGCAGGAAAGACCTGGTTAAAAACAAAAAAAAAGTATTAAGAATTAAGTAACTAATGATTATTTTTTCAAGCACAAATACCTAATTATGAGATATGAACTGTTATTTTATCAACATTAGTAGTGGAGGCTGTTATCATGTAAGTAAAACCTAATTTGTTTGTCTTGTAGACCACATTCTATGGTTTCTTTTAAAATATTTTTTCAATGTCTGTTTTGAGGTTGCTGGGAGACGATGTCATCTTCTAAACAACAGCACGTTTAGAATGTAATGCCGTGTTAAATAATGCTTTATCTTTCCAGCAGTGGCGTGCCCTGACGAAATGGACTGGGGTAGCAGAGTTGTTGCAACCCCCCACCCCCCTCCTTTTTTTTAAGTGGCAGCTACCTGTAAGCCACAGATACCTTTCATAATTTGAATTCTGAAAGTGCCAAGTATATCCTTTACCTTCCTGTGTCAGCTCGGGGATCTGTGGTGTATATCCCCCTTTTTTAACAATCTCCAATTTTTTAGAGAAAGTTCTCCTTGAAAAAGGATTCGTAACCAAATCGACTATGATGTCTCCGTTTTCGCACATTTTTTTTTATTTTAGTGTAAAATAAAATTCGAATTAATTAGATGTTGTAAAGGTATTTGTATTTATCAATGTATATTTATAAGCAATATCATGTGAAATCCAGCTATCCTCCTAACTGCAGTGCTAACCAATGAATATTCATGTTTTGGGGTTGCTCACTAATGATTGGTCAGCTATCAGAGCTTTGACTTTCAGATTGGTTGTTAAAGCAGGGCCTTCAAGTGAGGCAGAGAATACCCTGGGAGATTTATGGGCCGCCTCTGCTCACTCCTGATTGGTTGCCTGTCTAAAAAAAATAAATAAAAAAAAGGACATTCTTCGACTCATCTATTGGTTAAACTCACTCAAGACCTTCAATTGAAGTGGAGAATACTCTTAACTGTTTTTTTTTTTCTAGCGTCTGGTCGTTGTTTTAGACTTATGCAGGTGAAATGCAGATCTCTTATTGGCTGATCACATCCCCTTCACGAAACCCCTAGACTCTTAAAAAAACTCTAGTAGTCGTCTTGGATAAAGGCGTCAGACAAATGAACAAATAATAATTAGAGTAGTATGTTTCATAGTATAAGCAAGCACACTGTACGCAAGTGAGTGAGGCAACGTAATGTCATTTGACTGACGGTTTACTTGGCACTGTCTGGTCAGACGAGAATACCTTGAAGGTCCTGACGGCACGCCACTGCTTTCCTGTACATCTCTTTTTATTGTAATGTTCTGTGTACTTTATAAAAAACATATTATTCACCTTTCATTTCATTCTTCACTTCCTTCTTGTGTTTAGTATACTGGATCTAATTTTATTCTATTAATATCCTACATTTGAACTATTTGAAAAGGTATCGATTGTTGTAGTTGATTGTGTAACTGTAGGATACTTTATGTCAAAACTTATCACTGTCACAAGAATGTTAATATCATTTTTAATATAAGCGTTGCTATTCTGCTTTGTCAGACCTTTTTTCCAGTCCCTCTCCTGGCAGGTGGGTGTCCATCTGCAGCCTGCTGCACCGAGGCCAGCAGGATCTCAATCAGAATGGATTCCTGAGAGTCATTCAGACCTGAGGGAATAAACAATTTGACAGCTAACCCACACCTGTTCTCACTAGATAGTGCTTGTGTACGAATTCTGTCTGAATGAAACAATTCTACTAGCTGGCATACACTACTACAGGGGGAAAGCAGGCACTATGAATGTACTGGTAGCTAGGCTTGCTGATGCTATATGTTTTACAGGAAGTTTCACTAAATGTGTATCTGTAAAAAAAAAGTATGAAAAACACCACATTTTTATTCTAAGCATTATATTGTTGGAGTGATGGCTAAGCAGACTGTGAAGGAAAAGAGCAAACCTGCATAAATCTCGTGTCACGGGAGCTTTCAAGCACCACAACACAGCAATCCACACGAGCAACAACTGACAGAACTTTACTCTCAGAACACTACTCACAACAACCAGGGGAGATTTCTCCCTCAACTATTGCAATGGCAGACGTTTAGTACAAATTATATTGTATCATGTTTATAGTTCACTATTTGAACCTGTCTGGTTGGCATTTTAATATTGTATTACTCTGATATTTATTAGGCAAAATGTTACTTGTTCACACAGTACATGGCAATTCTTTATTGAATTAAGAAGCACAAGTATATGTGTTATGGTAAAAGTCAGAATATTGGCAAATCTTAAGATTTACTGGTAAATGTTGACATTTACCAAGCAAAATAGTAAATGTCTGAAATAAATATGATAACTCTTCATTTCTGACATTTACCGGTAAATCTTTGTCTAATGACCAAATGTCTCACTTTTGCACATTGTAAGGCTTTGGGAGTAACTCCATTAGTGGTTATAAGCATTTTACTACATATCTAACCGACTAATACACCTGGCATACTACTAAGGCTGAGTCTACCATGCTGCAATAGCAAGTAAATATATCTATTCACTGCCTGTATTTGTTGCGTTTTGTGTCATAACCAAAGTGTGATTTTCTGTTGAAAAACAAAGGTCCTAAATGATTTAATTTGCATTTAACAGAATGTTATTTTTTATCAAACTACTACGAGTTCAAAATTCTTCAACACCATTGTGAATTGTTGTATATGCAAATTTACCAGAATGTTGGTTGTTCTACATAAGTAGATCGCAATATTGAATTGCTCAACTGTGCATTACTGTAAGCTCATTAATGATTATTTTGTTAATGGAAAATGTGTATGCAGAAATAAATATATTGTTTGACATTAATGTTTTTTGTTAATGGAACATTTGCTTGCAGAGATACATATATTGTTCGATATCGATGTCAAAGTTAATGGAAAATGTGTATGCATGAATAAATACATTCTTTAATGATATATCTGCATTTACCAATACGCTTTCGTAAATCATAAGATTAACAATGCACAGGGGAGCTAAGCATTGTTGGTCTCTGGACTTGGTCACTTTAGCCAATTATTTTATGTAATAGGCAAAAAATGGCCCATCATTGTTTGCCAATTTCATGAAAAGGGCACCATTGCAGACAAATAGCATTAGAATTACATTAACTACTATGCACATAACAAACTGTTTCTACACATGGTAATGTTAGTGCACTTCTAGTAATGATGATGTGTGTTTCTTTATCTTAAAAGAATAAACCTACTTTTTATACAGGAACTCTCCTGCAGTTGTAGCCAATGGCCTGTGTGAAGAATATACAAACTGGTACATGGTTTTACAGTCTTCAAGTGACAAAACATCCTCACAATTCCTAAAGAAAGGAAAAAACAGATTCATAGTAGTTATCACAGAATCTAAAAGTATCATTAATAACCTCCAACCGTTGTAAGTACCGTAATTTTTTAAAACCAAAATTGCACTTTTTTGATACAAATAAATGTTCAAATTTGGATGGAGTCCTGTGTTGGAGTGTCCCGTCCCTATATATATTTGTGCACTGTTTTTTGTATTATTGTTTGCGGCGCGGATAAAAGCGCCGTGTATTTGTTATTGTTTTTGTATTTTTAAAAACCCAGTGAGGATGCGTGACTGATCAGCTAGTGATTTATGTAGTTAGCTGACAGTCACGTATCCTTATTAAACTCGTGCAGACGGTGACCATCTCCCGAGTTAATTCATTGATTAATTGTTGCTAATCGGGAGATGGTCACTGTATATAAACCTGCAACTCTCTACCCTCAAGGAGAGTGTATTAGGAGTGAGAGCAGAGAGAGCGAGGAGAGAGCAAACTAAACTTAAAAATAACTACTAAGCGTGCTGGTTTACATCACCACGATACTTGATTGTTTATTTGTTTGGCCCTTGTGCCTTTTTTTGTTGTTTGTTTAAATCTTTTGTTCATTCATATAATAAATACGCTGAGCGCCGTAGCGTTCAGCTTCACCACCGCCATTCCATCCGTTTATTGCCTTTGTTTACTTCCTGGTCCATGACATCACTACCCACACGTCACTGCGACAACAGCTCGGTCACAAGTCCAAATTTGTGTTGGATTCAGGGTTGTATTTGGAAATGCTTTCGTTTGCCCAGCTCTCATGTGGTATCGTGCAGGGCAGCCATCTTCAGTAGATCTGCAAGCATGATTTATTTCTGTTTTAGGTCCCTGAGAAATGTTTGTTCTACCTTGGCAATTGCACGCTAAATTGCCTTTCTATTATTTATTTCTCAGCAGACGCCCTTATCCAGGGTGACTTACAAGATATCACATTATTTTTTACATACAATTACCCATTTATACAGTTGGGTTTTTACTGGAGCAATCTAGGTAAAGTACCTTGCTCAAGGGTACAGCAGCGGTGATTAATAAAGTGATCACTGACCCCCAGTGCTGAAGACCATTTTGTTCTTTGATTGTTTTTTTTCAAATATAATATTGTAGTTTTAGAAAGTTAAAATCACAGCTCTCTGGTACTTTATCACTGAAGAATAAAAAGATCTTCAGAATAATCAGGGGGCCAGTGATAATATTGCCAGTTCTAATAAGAGGTAGGAACATTGACTGTAATGTCTTGGTGATTGATTAAATACTTTAAGTGTCTTTCGAGTTCGGACCTGGGACATAACTGTATTTATCAAAGGCTGTCATGCCTTTAGAAAGATGCCCGTGTATGCCGGACATAATACTGTGACATTATGACTGAACTCCTGTAAATACAGACACTGATAATTAGTTTCATTCTTGTTCACCATAATTCTGCAGTAGCTCTATGTGGGTGATGTTCAAAGGACTGCAGCCTAAAAGCCACTAGGAGACCCTGCTGTCTTTAATCTTCAGCTCATGTAATAAAAAAATGAAGCCCAAAACATAAAAGGAACATCAGTGCTCACTTCATACTCACAGCAAATAAATGTTTGAAAAATATGGAAAAAAGAGAGACCAACTGTAAACCTTTACTGCCACTGCTGTACAGGATTTAGCCACCCTTTAATTTAGTCATTTCTATACTGAATCGAAAGCTCAACCATGCGACATCCTCAATGGCTCACCTAGTAAAAGCACCACTGCGTGTACTGTAGTGCAGGTTAAATCATAGACGCATGGTTTAAATCCGCTGTGAGAGATGAGATTGCGAGAGACATGTAACTTGGTGGTAGCCACACCAAGCTGGCACGCAGGGTTTATTTATAATATTTACAACCACGCGACACTACTAACGATAGTAGAGTACGGGCACATACACAAACTGAAGTGTAAAGGAAATAACAATTTTAAAAAGGCCAAATAAAAAAGTTGCAACACAAAGCTAATAAAATAAAATTGACCAAGAGTGGTTGAATGCTGCTCCCACAAACGGGAGGTAGAAAGGGGGTTTTAATCCACAGCCCTGCCATATCTAGCACAAAATGTATTAAAAAAAATACTATTTACACGTACAGGGTCTTAGCCCTGCCACAGGGCCACACAGCATTCTGCATTGGCTTATAGGAGAAAAATGAGCTGAGGAATGTTCACCTCATTGTGCTTCATAGACCCCTACTGGAAAGGCATCTCACAAGTCCAGGATGAGACTTCCTAGGCTGGGCCCTTGTCTCCAGGGTCCCCCTTATGAGTTCACCACAGTAAAAGCACAGTAAAGTGTAATGAAGCACACTGAATGCATGTTATAGTATAGGTAAACATTGGAAATGCCAGTGATGTATGGTGATGCATATGAAAAAAAACATGCTAAACTATGGCAAATGCATAGTATAACCAAGGAAAAGCTGCAAAATTACTGCAGTAAACTTAAAGGTCTGCAGGCTTGTTAGTGTACATCCATTACCTAGGTTTGATGAGTTAAAAGAAGGCACTGGCTTGACTGGAGGAACGGAGGGATCCTATTGCTCTTCAGTTCTCCTAATCGGTTAGTGAGTTGCAACAGTGAGGCAACATTAGAACATTAAGGGCAAGGAAACAGGAGTACATTTGATCAGAAAGGGGCACATATACTATTAATATTCATCTCAGGTTAGCTAACTTACTGTGATATGAGCATCAGCAATTTCATTGATTGCGCTGCTACTTCATGGTCCTTGTCCAATATCATAGACATAATTCTGTCCTGATAGATCAGAAAACAATCCCGTGAAAATGTTGTATGAACTTTGGATGGAAGTATTAAAAAAAAATAAAAAACTTTCTGAAAAGCATAGTACTGCTGTCACTAGCTTTAACTACATGACTTATTCAAATATATGCTCTGGTTGATACATATTTATGCTAGTGTTCCAATATATTCACTGCTTCAGGCATACTATTATTTAAGCAATACAATGCATGGGGCTCTTTCCGTGGCTGTCAGTTAATGACCGGCTGGAGTTGTTTTAGGGCCTAAGGTGAACCTAGAGGTGCTCTACATTATAATATTCTATGCTGACCATTCATTAACCCAGTGGTAATAGGCCAACTTGCAGTATAATATAAATCTTGCTTGATTTTTAACCAATGAGACATTTTGCATTTTATTGTTCGAGATGCTTCTATAATACTGGCAGGTTTAACACTGTATATTTGAGAAATATAAATGATACAAATTCAATTCGTAGAGAACAAATAAACTAATTATTACCTTAAAGCAGCTTGTAAAAAGTTCCAGTTTTGAAATAAAAAGTGTGTTGCTGTAAAGCCCCTGTAATCCCAACACACACTTTAGACTACCGTTTGCTAGAAGAAAAAGATAATGATCTATATTCATATATCCAAGTATAATTATACTGGATAGATTCACTTAAATCTAATTTTCAGTGTTGCCCTGTCCTCATTCACGAGGATGTGGGATTTAAAGACAATATAAAAAAGATTTCCTTAGTAGGAATTTAGCAAGAACAAAGTGAAACATTACTGTAAATCTGTAGATAATGACATGGGAACTCTAATGTCTGCTGTAAAGCAGATACAAATCAATTAACTGCATAACAACCTTCTTCAGCATGGTGTGGGCACGACACATGCACATTCACAGACTTTTATAACAAAATGATCCACGAAAACACAGAAAATACCTACAGTGACCAGTTGGTGTTATTAGATCTTTGAGCATAATCCTTTGTAAACACACAATGCCATGATTTAGATTTCTTCTCAATTTACAAAAACAAAATATTATCTACAATTTGTACTGTAGCATTCTATGGGGTTCCCTAAATCCACCTACAGTACATCATGTGTGCTTTGGATTAATGCCTCAAAGTTCTCTTATTGCTCAGAACGTGTTGAAATTGTGCATGAAAACATTATCAGAGCTCTGCGCTTGGATGACTGTCTAAAAACATGAAACGTAACTGTGGTTCATCTAGTTACAGGTACCTTTGTCTTCCAATGTTAAGAAACCCCATCTAACAGCTGCCCAGGAGTCTCTTTATTGTATTTCTGACTGTAAGAATATATACTCTGCCAACATAAGAATTCCATTGTGTCACAACAATAGAGCTCCTTCTTGCATAATAATAATAATAATCACTGAAATAACCCAAAAACAAGATCAGACATTTCACATTGACAGCACATTGACGCAGTCCAATCACACCTAACAGCACAGCAGTTAACACTGCAGATGTGTAAACAGTTCTTTGAATCATAACTCCACTCAAAATTGCAGACTAGTAAACTAATACAATATATTAAGATAGATATCATTGTCCACTTTTATTTATTTGTTTTGAAAACGATGTAATTGGTTACCCTTGTGTACTCTCTGTTTTTATACATTATTAAAATTAAATTTCACTTGAAGTATTATTATCCCTGGTATTTGAGAATGCTGTTCAAATTTTGTCCACACCAAAGGCACTGTTGGCTTTATTTAACTAAATAAAAATGTGATTTAGCAAATATTAATGAAAATAAATGTGTAACCATTGCATCAAAAAATGCATTGAAATGTCTTCAACAAAATGTCTTCCATTTATTTTGAACAGCCAATATATACATTTTCACTGAACAACTTATCCAGTACCTGTATGCCAGTAATTACACTCAATGTAAGATGACCATTTGATTTAGTGTGTCTTTCTTCATAAAACCTTGTTATTGCTTTCAGCTGTCCTTTTGATTTCTATTTGGTAACAAAAATAATACTAAAACACTATCTTACTAGTATCTCATCAGAAACACGCCTTTGAAGATAACATTCATCATATTTTCTATTTCATGCTGTTTGTCTTGCAGCTAAACACAAGTTAATAATGAATTACTGTTTTAAAATTAACAAATAAAAAAATTATTTCACTCTTTTCCTACATAAAAAAATACATTCACAGCAAACATAGATTTGTGATGTTAAAGCATACTATCTGTAAGCAATGGGCAGACAGCAATTTCAATTTCTCCTGGGAACCTGTTCACTACTTGTGCCACCTATTCTTCCTAGGTTAATTAAACAGTGCCACCAATGTGTACAAACAACAGTAGAACAAACAAGTTTACTCTGGAAATATTTCCCAGAAAAAAGTCAAATTTCCAGCCTGCCCTCAGATACTGAGATAATGTATTTCCTGCTTGTTACCCTACCAACCTAATGACTGAGATGATCAGAAGCCACGTTGAGATCCTTCACCATGAGATTAACTACTTTCCCTGTTGAAGTCTGGATTACAATAAAAAGAAAATAATGTGATGGCATCAGAGAAAACAAGCAGCGAAAGTGTTCCCAGGAGGTAGAAATGAAAAGCAGCAGAAACTAACTGTAAACAAACTTGACTACCAGGCAAGTTATGCGTTCTGATAAAAACCAAAGAAAGATCAAGTGTGGAATAAGAAAGATTGAGGATTATATTCATACTTTATAGTGTATTGATACATTATAAAAGTAAATACATATAGTTATAGATAGGAAAAATACTGCATGCTGTGGATAATGTAATAAATTAGCCACCATCAACCAGAAAGTTTTAGTTTACCTCAATTTTGCGACAGCAGACCAGCTAATGATCTCTAAAGTGCACTGAGGAAGGTGTTCCAGGAAGGGAAGATGTATACAGGTAATTCTGTCTCTATCCCATCCTTTACCTCTTATTTTCTTCTCAAGTTGTTCCTGCCTGTGACATGCTCTCTTAGAAGATGTATACAGGTAATTCTGTCTCTATCCCATCCTTTACCTCTTATTTTCTTCTCAAGTTGTTCCTGCCTGTGACATGCTCTCTTAGAAGTCATCTTGTTTCTCTCCTCTTCGTACAGTCTTTGAGTGTTGCCTTTATTAACACCAAGGTTCACAGCTACACTCACCAAGGCGGTCAAGAGTTTCAGAGCTGAAGCACAAGAAAATTGCAGGTAAATTACAATGTAATATAACAAGGGGACACCTTTATACAGTATGCTTTGAATGACATACAGGTATGTTAACTCTGTCATTTCTAAACTATCACCACATTTACACATACAAATATAGAAAATGGCTGAACATATTTATATAGCCATTTTCAGATTTACAGTTAAGATATCTCCAGGTAAGCCTCTTATTGTTGTCAAGACAACTGCATTCACAATTTCCTGTTTCAGTCAACACATCCAGTTTACTTTTTCAAACAGGTTTATAGCACCACTGTGGCCTCAGAAGGTCCCCCTGCAGCACTCTGCCCCCAGGGAATAACATATTTGTTCCACGTGGTTATCTTACTGTTGGATTTATTACATCCACTAGGGTGTTCCAACTGAATTTAGAGAGAAGTTTTGAAGTCACATGGGTGCTTTTAAAAGAACACAAGAATATGATGAAAATTATACAAAGTGAATCTAAACAAGAAGACAAAATATTAGTTAAGATAACCAAGATACTTCACACGCATACCAAGTTGAATCACTGTATCCAAATGCTGCCTCCTTACCTGACAAAGTACAGGTGTGCCTGAATGCTCTGATCCTGGAGTCTGACAGCTCGGTGAGCAGTGAGATGACCATGTCCATCAGGTAGCTGTCATAGCTGAAACTGTTCTGACTCTGTTGAATCAGCACCACGATGAACTCACAGAAGTTGCACCTGAACTTCTTCCAGTAGGGCCCTGGCATGGTGAGTGGGTAAACCCCACAATCCTAAAACCCCAAAGCAAAGAAATGCATACCTTAAAGACAATACCTTATTCCCTCTGAATACATGATTATTTAGAATATACATCAAGGGGCAATAAACAGATAAAATAATATTTTAGTTTAAGGTGCGCTCACAGAGCAAAGAGGGGAAGCTCTCATAGAGCCTAACAGCACCTTTTCTGATTGCCATTGTCCCTCATCTTTCATGAATACTAAATTAAAAAAAGGAAAAAAAAAACATTAATAAGGAGGGGTAATCCACCTGAAGCATACTTGTAAGTGATGTCGTCACCATAGGTGACATCACTGTTGGCATGGTTTAGACCAGGTGTGGGCAATTCCGGTCCTGGAGGGCTGGTGTCCCTATTGGTTTTTGTTCCAACTGTGCTCTAAATTATAATTGGTAATAATTGGTCCAATTAAGTAATTCAGGGCAAAGTTGGAACAAACAAGTAATTCCCTAGAGAACTGGAGGATAGTTAGTAAACGCCTGAATGCTCCACAGTACATCTTGGGCTCTCGAAGAGAGCTTGAACATTAACACTGCAGAGAAAAAGGGGATAAAAGATCATTAAAAAAAAAAATGTTTAATTAAATTACCATATCCAGAGGCCATGTAACTGTAAGGATCCATGGAAAGGCCATGAATTTCTTGTACTGCAGGCCAGTGTCCTGAAAAACATCCAATGCACAAACTGTCAGCTGACCGAAGCAAATTACAATACGGTGGAGAAGATGCATTCAGAATAACAGTGCAGTACCTCATCAAACTCCTCTATCATTTTCTTCTTGAGTCCAGTGTTGTGCTGGCTTTGAATCATATCAGCAGTAACCACTCCTGCACAGAGGAGAGTGGTATTAAGATTAATATCGAAGCCCTGTTTCAATTTGAACCACACTACCTGGAGACTCCACGTTCCTGCTTTACTACTGTTACTGAACATGATAAGGACACATCATTGTCTATTGAGAGCCGCTGTGAATAAGAGGAGTTGGTTATTAGTTATTCATCTTCTTTAAATGGCTCATTCTATTAAACTTTGTTATAGTAATTAAGTCCTTTATCTGTGTATGATCAAGCCAGGATACAAGGAATCAAATTTAATAAATAACCATCTATGAAATGTCCATAGGGAATGGTTACTGTATTGTTCATAAGATAGTAATGACGTTTCCTTAATATCTGCTTTATTAAACTTCAGTGGGGACTAAAAGGGCATTCGGTGTAGTGTATGATTGTCTTTGCATCCTGAGCACTGGATGCTGCTGCTGATGAGGTCCAGAAGTACTGTATCTCTGTCCTGTTGGTAGGCTTCTATCTAAGGAGGCTGTGTGGTCCAGTGGTTAAAGAAAAGGGGTTGTGACCGAGAGGTCCCTGGTTCAAATCCCACCTCAGCCACTGACTCACTGTGTGACCCTGAGCAAGTCACTTAACCTCCTTGTGCTCCGTCTTTCGGGTGAGACGTAACTGTAAGTGACTCTGCAGCTGATGCATGGTTCACACATCCTAGTCTCTGTAAGTCGCCTTGGATAAAGGCGTCTGCTAAATAAACAAATAATAATAACAACCAAACAGTTACATTTTTCTAAGAATTCCGTCAGTCCTATTTTATAAATAAATAAGTAAATAAATAAATAAATAAATAGTTTAAGACTTTTCTTCACGGCGGAAATACTTCATCAACCTCCTGATACAGTCGACCAAACACCATTCTAGAAAACCATTAACTATTGAAAGAGAAGGAAAAAACATAATTGCAACAACCAAATGTAACAATTAAGACTCCTTCCTGACCAGCCTACCACCAGCGCCTGTGATTGGTCGCTACTGTGTTGTCAATTCACATTTACAGCCCAGGATTGGTCTAGACAGAAGCTTTCCATCAGCTTTCTGGTCAAGTTGTCTACAACAGAATTATTTTTTATCCCATCCCCTCCCTCACTTACTATTCCAAAACAAACGTGGTTTTGCTGTGGTTGAGAACTTGAACGCAAAACAAATGCAATCGTTTTAACAGGTCAGCGAACACATTTCCCCTTAGCAAAATGTAAATAGGGGCCCGGTATAATGTGAAACACTGATACAGAGATTATTGTTTTGTTTTGTTTTTTCATATATCGATACCGTACTTGACCATCATTTCTAAAGCAATTCAAAATGCTTAGTTTCGTTTTGATGTAGAGGCTGAGCTATGTGCGATATTTTTTATTTCATTATAATTGACTATGAAGATGTCACTTACCTCGAAACCGTTCTGCAAAAGGAAGGTGATTAAATACTGGATGTAATCATTGCACAAACAGTATGATTTCCAGACTCCAGCTCCAAAATTACTTACTATAAGTGACTTCACTGCGCCATCCGGTGGTATTCGCGCATAAAAACAATTCGTACTGTGGAAGGAAAGCGGAGCTGTAATAAAATGTAAGTAATCAAATGATTTCACGACCCGACGCCGTACACTTACATTACATAGTATATGATTCTAATTCTGGTTTAATTGACCTTGGCGATCTGGGATGTATCACAAAATTCCATTAAAACTATTTCGATGTGGTGTCTCTGAAGTACTAGTACTGGTATTGTACCGCTAAATAAACATGCGGTACCTGGCTGCTTTGTTCTGTATCAATAAGTTACTGTCAAAAAACCATACTGCTTAAACAGTACTACTGCTGTAGTGTACGGTATGGAAAGACCAGAGAGCTGTTAGAAAACCCAATGCCTTCAGTGGCATGAACTTTTAAATTGTTATTATTAGACCTGTATTCACTTTACAGTATTTTATTCTCAAGACGATTTTGTGTTTTTATTATGGTGATATTTGCAATGCATCACACATTTGTTTGTATGACGAATTGTTTTCAATGTTGTACACATATACATGCATAACATTTCATATAATGTACTGTTGTGGATTTTGAAAGGTTCAATAAAGCATAAAATGCACCACATTAGGGCTATTTTGTATGCTCCATGGGTTCCCTGATGTTTTTAATGTGAAGTCAATGATGGCACACTCCTTCCCATATTATTAAGTTATTGTTGTAACACTTACAGTCCACTAGGATGATTGTGTGTCCACGGCAGACCCTCGATAGCCCCCTTCCTAGCAGTCTTCTTGGTACTACTGTATACAGTGTTCATTCAGCCCATTGCTTTGCTGTTATTGTCTGGAGGACTTGCTTGTGGATTCCTCCTACTCTTTATTTTATCTTCTACTGGCCTTCCTTACTTTCACGTTTATTAAAAATCTGCAAAATGAATGTTCTGTGAAATATATTATTCATACATGTGCCGTACGTTAAAATAAAAAGAAGCGCAAACATTTATTGCAGCAAAAATTGACATTGAAGGCCATTAGCGAAATTAAGTTGCCGCAAAAATCCTGCTTTACAGTATATAGAAAGCAACCACCAGTTAGTGTTGGTGTCCGCACTCTGCCCTCATCATGTCTTTTGGCCAGAGAGCCACGGTCCTATCTAGTTGCCAATGATCTGGTTCCTTCACCAACACATGAATCTAGCGTTAAAAGTGGTAAATGACTTTATAAAAAACTCCTTTATTATTGACTGGTTTCACAGATTACATTTTGGACAACCCAATGTTACCAAAATTGGTCCAAAATTAGTTCTAATCGGAGTCTGTGAAACCAGCTTTATAATATAATAAAGTGATATAAAAAAAAAAAACTGTGACTCTACATTCAGGACCAGACTCAATGATATTACCACAATTATTACTGGTCTTTGTAAATGGAGTCATACTAAATTCATGTTAAACAGTCAAGACTATGGGCCACATGAAGATTTCAAAGTTCATTTAAAAAAAAGTGTCACACACAATACAAAAAATGCTGTCTGACTTTATTTGTTAAAGGAAAAGAATGATGAGCCAGCATCTTATTAACAATGATAATTGTGTTTTAAATGTAAATGTAAAAACTCAAAATACATTAAGTAGCTTCCAAAAAATATAACGGAACACAACACATATTAACATGATTTCTAAAATTCAATAGCATTTGTCAAAATATGCTACATTAAACAAAAAAATAACTTTGATGAAAACTACAGATTTAGCTAATACTTTATCTGAATGTTACCCAAAAGAAAAGCCTGCTTTTACTGAGCTAACAATGTTGATGGAATGTTGTTGTCACTAAACAAGAGCCTTAGAAATTAAACAGGTGGTCACACTAGAGGTAAAACATTTTACATCAGTATAGACACTGATCAACATTTTAATACAATACCAATGACAGTGGACTCACTCAATCTAATGCACTTACTGAGAAAAGTTGACTGAGTTTCTGTAATGTTGTATAGAAAAAAAGACAATGAAAGGAAAGGATAGCCATTATTTAGTGCTGTGTTTGCCCATGAAACAATAGCAAAGAAAACTCCAAACATTATACTACAGGCATTGCTACACATGGCTGTGAAAACAATTGCTAGCACACAGTACTAAAGTACTGTACCATCTTAAAAACAATAGCTACCTACAACTGTGGAGCTCCAAGCAACAGTGGTGCAACAGTCTTTTTTGAGCAAAATATATACCAGAATTACAATATTAGTAAAATAATTTTTTTTTAGAAATCACACAACCAGATAATACATATATTTTTCATATTTAACTTTAAATAATGTCAAACTAAACCTTTATCTCTTACAGTGGATCAGAGGATCAAGGACCCCTGGGCGGTGCAGTGGTTGCCCAGGGGGTCCCCAGAAAACTGAATAACACATATGTAATACAAGTGTAATTTCACCATTGTAATAAAAAGACAGTTCTTACAATGCAGACAATATACAGTGAATATTCATTTTCACTGTGTGCGATTTGCCTTTTTCTCAGAAAAATGTAATCTCTGCCT
The DNA here is from genome assembly GCF_902713425.1 of Acipenser ruthenus. Classification (NCBI taxonomy): domain Eukaryota; kingdom Metazoa; phylum Chordata; class Actinopteri; order Acipenseriformes; family Acipenseridae; genus Acipenser; species Acipenser ruthenus. Next base: position 32,381,516 of record NC_081196.1, read on the forward strand.
TTAGTGGGAGTCAAACGACAGCAGGGGTTTTAACCAAATTACTTTTGTGAATGATATAAATGATAAAGGTGCTTCTCTGAACAATCCTGTTTTCAACTATAAACTGAGAGCGATTTGAAAGTCAGTCTTGTTTATTTTGATTAATAGCAGAAAAAAATCTAATCGATTCAGCCTAATGCTGAGTACGCAGAATTTAAGAAAACAGTTACAAGTCACATACAACACAGGGCCAATATCTGCCTTTATTTCTACATGTAGCAGACCTTTGACTTTTGTTTAACATTCAGTTTCCAGATTATAATGGAACAAGATCAGATCCAATTTCAGAATTAGTGGAACAAGATCAGATCTACTTTTACGGCCCTGTATAATGGGGCAGATGGAAATGGGGCATTATAGTCAAACAAATACATATTTAACTAAATATATTCAATAAATAAAAGTATACAATTGATTTAACTGCTCTGCAAAGAAATCCAACTCTATCTACATATGCTGGCATTGGGTGAAAGTTCAGAAAGCTTTTGGATGATTACATAACTTTTAATCCATTCATTCATGAATTACAAGTGTGATTTTAAAGTATTTTGTTCTAGTTTTTACACTTCTCAGTTGTCAGTGCTGTTATTCAACTATATATTAATACAGGTGAGTGTTTCCTCCTGGGGTTATTTACATTACTACACACTGTACAATAAAAAAAAAAAAAACACCAAAATGAGGTTAATCATTTTTAGTATGCCAGTATTAGATCATTCAAATAGACCCCATAGGCTGATTTTAAAATTGGTTATCTAATCCTATATATATATTTCTCATCAAGGATTGTACTTTCAAAGATATTCTACGTGATCTGTGACAAATCTTAATTGCCAGTACGATCTAATGTAAAACCTTACTTGGATTTAGACTTGGTATCATTTTTAAACTTATTATAAATATCATTAATAAATAAACATTTGATGAAGAAATACACATTACATAAAACAGTTGCTACACCCGGATTCCGTCCTATGAGAACCCCTTATTGAAATCACTGTAGCACTTTTTTTTTTTTTTTTTTTTTACCAAAAGTGTGGAAATTGCACAAATCTGCAGCACCTGAATTGGCACTGCTGACAGCTTTCAAGTTAAATTCCTAACAAAGGACATTGCTGGTGTGAGGTCTTCAATCAGCTCATCTGGGAGTGCAGTCACTGATGCTATAACACTACGAGTCACATTGAGTATCCTGTGAGAAAAGAGGAGGAAAAAAAAATTAATACAGACATCCAAATATGTATGAACCATGAACCCTGCAACTGGATTAATAAAGAGATGAGCAGCAATTACGATCATTAAAATAGTCCCCTTAAATGATATTACTTTGTAGTTTTCTTATATCAACAAGTGTTATTATTTTTTCTGAAAATATCAGTGCTACATTTTGAATACCATATTGAACATCTGGTACTCAAATGCAGAGTTAAACTTGGTTTTCAACAGACCCAGGCAGTGTTTTTCTCAAAAAGATCATTTTCGATTGGTAACCCAAACAATATAACCTTTAATAGACTATGCTGATTCAGTATAAATGAGTGCAAAGTTGGTTCCCATCTATACTGCTGCAAGAGTTTTACTAAATGCAGATTTCAACCAGCACCACTGTACTCTCTATGGAACTTTAAGGCGGCTCTGTCATTTGTTGTGTTTAGTTTATAAGTGTACACTTGAAATGCTCCAAGTTAACTTACTTCTCTGTTAGAGACATCTAACTCTACATATACAATAAGATCAAATGATGTGCCTACTTTTAAATTCCCTAAATTGAGATATAATATGGGCCAATGGTCCTTTTATATATCAAGCATCTCATCTTTGGAATTCATTGACTTTGAACATAAAAATAGCCTCTTCATAATACTTTTTTAAATATGTATCTTAAATCTGACCAGAGCTGTAAATACTGAGTATGATCAAGATCATGTACATATGATTTTTTATGCTCTTATTTTGTATTACTGTTTTATGATTATTTTAAGTTATTTGTCCTGTTTGAATGATTTGTTTCTTTTTTTCCATTTATTTCATAATGTTATTTCTTGCCACCTTCTCCTGCCAGGACCCCCTTGTTAATGAGATGTATATCTCAAGGATTCAATCCTGGTTAAATAAATTAATCTTTTTTTTTTTTTTTTTTAAATGATAAGTGGCTAAATGTTTATATGATGGTGGACAGGCATTATTTTTGAGTACTTTGTGAATAATAAGTTATATTTGCCCTGTATATCAAATCAGACCCACTGCATAAGCCATAGCTCAGAATCAGAATGAAGAATGTCTCCTACCAGCTGACATAATGTGCAGGTAACTGCGGCTCCTGCTTGGACGCATCTTCTTTGACCAGCGATGTTTTAAGTGCCTTGAAGTTTGCCTCAATGTCTCTTTTTAGAACGGATAAAGGCAGGACACCTTTAAATGAACTGATAACTTGCTGTGGAAAAAAATATATTCATTAAATCTAGTTAAAAAAAATTGGAAAGGATGGGTGTCAGAAAATTGCATCCAAAATATCGATTACAAATAAAATCAGAATATCGCTACAAATGTGCTTTTCTCAATTTGTATAAAGAAACATTTCACTATTTAACATTGTTTGGAAAACTTTAGGTGTAGCATACAGTTTTATATAATGGACTGCCTCTAACGTGACTGATTCATTTGTTAAGCAAATTCAATTGTTGACATACATTGTACAATCTATAAAGGACCAAAGCCTACATGCAACTTTCATTTGCTTGTAAAAGTAATACAACTGTAAATGTTACAATATACTTTTGAGTGTTAAAATAACTGCTGAGCATCATATAAAAAAATATTATAGCTCAATAGCAGTTAGAACCTAGTAATGGCAAACTCAAAAAATGGAAAATGTGGACTGAGGTACAGATAAACACAGTCGGTGCAAAGCTTTAAGTACACTTACATATAACACTGACAGCTGGTAGGCTATATATTTGTGGCTACCCAGATGCTGCACATCATCTTCTAACTGTTGGCTCAAGACAAGCAACTGGTTCAGTTTCCCAATGTGCGGAAAGTAATCTGTAATAAACCCCCCAAAAGATATCTATTTATTTATTTTATTCTTAAACAATTTCTACAATAGTTACACCCCTTTAGTTATTGTATTTAAAGCATAGCAATGTGTTGTATAGCACAATAAAAGCATATTAAAAGGTACTGCACACGCAAAAATCGCAAATCACTAGGAACTTATTAATACATTGTAAAAAAAAACAGAATTAACCATGGTAAAACACTGTAAGTGCATACAAGCAATGGAAAAGGCATGTCTGTAGTCCTTCTCTGATTTCATTTTACCTGTAATATTTTGTATTTATTGGATCTTTGAAAATATTAGATACATCTATCTAGAAATCACAATTAGTACTCAATAACTAGCTATTCCTAAAATCAAGCAATTTAATTTCAACTTAAACAAACTATATGTAATCACAACAAACGTCACATTTTATTCCAGGCAACATTCGATTTTGTTTATTTTTATTTCATTTTATTGTAACATGCCCCCTAAATTGGTTTCTGACTCCTTTGGTAAGGTACAGTTCTGAACACGTCAGAAACCACTGAGGTATTAAACTGTAAAATAATAAGATTTCAAATGGCTTTTCCATTTTTATATTTCTACTGTATTATATAAGGAATCAAATGCAAAAAAAAGCAATTGCATTTTCATACAAGAAAAACACTGAATGCAAAACTGCTCACCACTTACCATCCATTGATGGCCTCTCCAGCATGTCTACAGGCCTTCCGTGAATAATGAAGATTTCAACTCGTGGAAACATGGCTGACAGACCCACTACATCCAGGTAATCCTTAGGCAAAGGAAAACAACAGAGTTGAAGATTGTATTGTGACACGGCAGACTAAAGAAGCAGGGTTTAGTTAACTTGTGATGTTTTTTTGTGGGAACCTTAAGCATATGAAAACCACATGGCCTGATACACTGAACTTGTGCTGTATAACTTTATGCATTAACGTGTCATTAAAAAGTAGTAGCTTTACACTATTAGTGGATCCTTAAAAATATATTGTAATAAACTGTTATCTCTCGATAACATAAGTACAGTATACTGTAGATTATTAACCAGGCATTACACTAAAGTGTGACCACATCGTCAAGGTATAAATCTTTAAACAGATACTGCATTCATTCTTTTATACTTCATTACTGTTTAAAATTTAAGTTTTTAATATACATTTAAAAAGATGCATGTTACCTCTAGCTGTGGTAAAGGTTCTGGTAGATGCTCCAGACATTGGTTCATCCTTTCTACAATATCTGTACCTGGATAACAGTATAGTGAGGCAAACACCATATGTACACTCTTAAAGTAATTGTAGCTAACAAAATAGTTACATACATTTTCTCTAACATGTACAGTACATCTGTGAGAAACACAGGTGTTAGCAAACACAGATTTTCATTTTAATACATGATATCTGATACTGCTCTAGGTTAATCTCTGTTTGCAAGCCATGCTTTTAGGGCAGCAGTGTGGAGTAGTGGTTAGGGCTCTGGACTCTTGACTGGAGGGTCGTGGGTTCAATCCCCAGTGGGGGACACTGCTGCTGTACCCCTGAGCAAGGTACTTTACCTAGATTGCTCCAGTAAAAACCCAACTGTATAAATGGGTAATTGTATGTAAAAATAATGTGATATCTTGTAACAATTGTAAGTCGCCCTGGATAAGGGCGTCTGCTAAGAAATAAATAATAAAAATGCTTTTAGACTGACTTGCACTTCCTGGGTCGTCATCATCTGATTAGAGGAAGTTGGCGCATGCTATCTAATAACAGATGATGAGCGCCTTCTAGTGCCCTTCTACAATATCTTCATCTAGATACATCCCCATTTTCCAGTAGTCATTATGTATTGTAATATGTTTGTATTTCCCTTTTTGTTTTCCATTCCCCTCTTTCAATCTACTGTGTATTGATAAATTATCCACCTCGAATGCCATCAACTGATTTATTAATACCTCTCTTTGTTGTTTGAATTTGTTACATTCTAATATATAATGGTGTACAGTTTCTAACCTTTGACATTCTCCACATAATCCATCTACATGTTTCCCTATTCTAAACAGATGCTGACTCAATGCTGTATGTCCAATCTGTTCATTATAGTTTCTTCCGCCCTATTCAATTCCCCTCTAGATGTTTCATCCGCTAACCTGACCTTTGGCTGTATATCATAATAAAACTTTCCCTTATGATTGTGTTCCCATTGATTTTGCCATAATTCCATTTTTTTTTCTTATTGCATTTATTTCTGTCTGGCACATAGGGAGTACCATGTCCACTTCCTTTCTCAATAACCCATTTTTTGTCATCAAATCCACCTGTTCATTACCTAGCACCCCGAGTGGCTTGGTACCCATGCTAATATAATATATATGTCTCTGATTGCACATTCATATAATGCTATTAAAATATCATATATAATATCTTTCCTGACTCCACTCCTTGTCTCAATAGCATTCAGTGAACTCAAGGAATCGGTAAACAGGACTGCTCTGTCTGGTTTTATTTCCATCACTTTATGTACCACACCTAACAATGCCAGTGCTTCAGCAGTAAGTATAAATAGGTGATCAGATAATCTTTCCCTTCTACAAAACTCCATCTCAGGTATATATCTTGCCATAGCCACTTTTCCTGACCTTAGATCCTTTGATCCACTTCCTGGGTCAATTCACCTGGAGTGTTAAATTGTCCCAACCCCTTAACTGGCTTCTTTCCCGCCAATAACTAATCAGCTGCTTCCCATAATGACAGACATGCTTGCAGCCAGTAACATGTCTTGACGCAGAAGACTGCTGTAGTGAAATGACCATGGAAGTAAAGCAGTAACTTCTTGGGAGACAAGGCAAGCAAACTGAGAACATAGTGTAGTACCAGGTGTCTGTTTTAAAATGAAAATACATGCTTGCTATATCATGTGTTTCTATAAAATATTACACTTGAGACCTTTGTAGCTAATGGAAGTGAACAATGCTTAAGATTTATGGAATTATTTTGTTAGCTACAACTATTTTAACAATTGTAGACTATTGCACACCCACCAAAAATATACATTTTAAAATGAGTTTTAACAATTGTTTGTAACATATTTATTATGTATATGTGTACACAGTCACCCTAAATAGGGATATATGGTAAGACAAACAACTCCCTCAATTGAAATGAAACACTTTCAGAACACAAAAAGTGTACTCAGTGGCTTTAAGAATTCCTTAGGTTTCTTTTTTTGTTTATGTGCCGATGAAAGGTGAGGGCTAATGGTACCTCACAGCTAAATCCTGACCTGAACCAACCCCCCCTCCATTCAGTTTTGGTCCTCTGCCAAATGTGCCAGGCTACGGTTTTGTGATGTGGACTGGGGACTACCACTAAATGTATTTTACTTGTTGCTAGTTTCAACGTAGTACGTAGTTTTAATTTAATGCCATGTTGTTTAATTTAAAATTAATATCAATCTCGTAGTTGGAGGACACAAATGCAATTATTGTATAGAATTACAAACTTTTTCATAAATACTGGTATCAAGAAAATAACATGTTTTTACTATTGTGCATATGCTTCTACAGTAGTACAGTGTCTATATATTTGCCAAACGTTATCATACACACTAGCTTCACCGTCGTTCAAATGGATTTAGCTATAATCCGATAAATTTATACAAATATTTAAACAAATACACGCACTCTCACGTTAGTTTTCGTGATTATGAGGACCCATTAGTAAGTAAGTTGCCACAAGTATTAATTTAGGACATCAGCTGTACATTATAATTTACAGTAGGGAGTGGGTGAAAGCCGAACCAAAACTAAACTAAACCAATGCGAAACGTCTTGAAAACTATTATGCGATTATCTCTATAGTCCATGATTTGTGTGAGTGCATATGATTTTGTAAACTGAAAATAGTAATTTAAAAAGAAAATAAAAACACAATAAACAACTTAGACATAGGATAAATATTTTTTAGCATAAGGTGTTGGCTACATAAAATCATAGACCACATGTAGTTTAAAAATAAATGTACTACAATCTTCAATCTAATAAAATTATATTAAAATATACTTGCATGTCTAACCAATAATCTCCATAACAATTACACAAAACTACACAATATATATATTGAAAACATTATTATATCAAAGTGCTATTTCAAATAAAACTTGAAACAATTTTTTCTACAATCGTAATCAGTGCTTGTCAAACTGGATGTGCTCTTGCAGAGCTCTGCATGTCTGGACAGAACTCATCAGGGGTCCTTTTTTGGTGCACCCGGAAATTACGTCAGATGAAAAACTGCAGTTTACTGCAAAGTTTAGTAAAGAAAACTGTGGTGTTTGGGTGCAAGGGAGATATATAATGATTTTAATGTTCCAACGGCAAATAAGAGACTAAACATTACATCTGAGAAAAGGTAAACGTGTACAAAACAATAAGATTTTATTCCTGTCCATATTCACTTTAAGGAAACCGCATGGAGCCTCAACTAGGTATAGAAAAAGAGTCAGACAAATCGTGCAAATAGATTTATAAAGCTAAACTCACCTTGCCTGTGGAAAGCCTCTGACTCAATAGGACTAATGTCATGCCTGAGTTGTTCCTGGAACTGTTAAAAGCATAGGGAAAGCACTCAGAATTCAACATAAACACTGAATGAGAAAGGAAATCCACTCTTTCATAATGCATACACAGTTTTTTTTTTGTTTTACCTTCACGATAGTCTATGCCTTCATTGTTATCTTTTTGGTATATTAATGGGGTCTGTACCTAAAATATGTTTATAAATATGCAATAAACCCAACCAGTGGTACCTTCTTTTTAGTATCAGATGAAGCCAAACTACTGAATACAAACCACAAGGTGCCATGTGCCTGCCTCACCTGGTGTACCTGAGCTCTAATGAGGAGATCAAGCTGGCAGCACAGAGACAGCACCTCCAGAGCAACCTGCTCACTGCTCAGGTGAATGGGCTGCAAGGGTTTCTTAATGTTGACTTCCACTGGAAAAACAAAATATAACATATGCATGCAAAACACTGTTTTTACACTGGAGTCAGAACTCATGGTATTCTAGTCATGAAAATAGCATCCCTGTAACATATAAAAGCTGCATCTGTTGCAAGTACGTTTTTAGACAGATCTGACAGACTTCGATAGAGAGTTGACAGCAGGCACTCAGTTGGCAGGTGCATCTATACCAAATGTCCATGGTGATCCTGCAGACCTTTGACAGTGTAATAGTAAGTATTACACTGTTTTGTCCAAGCCCTGTACACAGTGAAACGCAAGGGTACTCTACAGTATTACACAAGATCAATCAATCAATATTTATTTTATATAGCGCCTTTCAGTGGACCACCATCACGAAGCGCTTTACAATTCAGTAACAAAAAAAAATCCATACTATTTTATATACAGATACAAATATAATAAGATAATACAGTGTGGCACAAAACAGGCCAATGTATGAATGCCACACACTGACACAGTGCTGTAACAGTCTCTAGAAAAAAAGTGCCTGACACATCCCAGGTGAAAATCGGAACAGGTAAATAAGGACAGACTGATGCTCTGCGCCATCTACTGGTTTTAATGGAACATTATCTTTCTTTATTCCTTTAAAATGGTAAAAATAAGACCAAATCACCACGTTATTTACTAAAATGATATGCACGTGTTTGTAAATTGTTGTTTATAATATATTTAACAGGAGCAGCCTTTATGCACCACAAGAACAATCTCTAGGCAATCTCATATTTTACCTCCACATCTATTTTTCTTATTATATTTGAATCTTATAATATTTTAAGCAGTTACACATTTTGCACGATATAGAAAGTGATGTTAATGAATTCATAAATGCAGCGCTTACCTTTGAATTGTGCTTGATAAAAACAGGGTTGACATAGCGGTTCTGTTTTACTCACAGCTGCCATGCTCAATACACTACACCCAGCCAGTTCATTCATTGTACTATGATACGGAGGGGTTTGACTGTTGCACCGAGACAATGACATTATCAGCTCCGTACGTGTGTTGGACTTAACGTGTTTACCCAAATAACAACAATGTTATACCTTTTTTTATTTTCCAAACGAAGTAAACATTTGCATTATATATGATTTACGATAGCGAGCATTTGGTGGTGGCCATTTTTGTAAGCGGAGTTTGGTTCAGTACGTGATTATTTTGGTGTTACTCCTGTTAGGAGTCGTGCTAGGGATAGGGCGGTACATGTACGTAAATGCAGAATGTAATAGTTTAAAAAATTAAATGAATCATCGAAAATTAATTAAGATTAACAATATTAATCAGCTAAATGAGATGTCTTTGTTTTAGAATTGCCGTACTTTTTTTTTTTACTTGCTTCGTAGAAATGTCAACTTGTTAACCGTGAATCGTCATGGATCTGATAATAAAGTTAAGGAGACATGTTTTTAGTGTCGTCGTTATTGGAAAGCAGAAACATTCGTGCATTCCAAGAAGCTGCACAACTAGGACTCGAAATGCTTTATATTGTACATATGCAGTACACAACTATTCGGTGCCTTGTTACCAAACGAGTCGATATTTTAATTTGACAGTTGGACCAGCATCATGTTTTTCTGTGTCAGCGAGAAGATGTTTAAAAACATTACACTTGAGGTTAAACTGTAGTCATAGCGCTCAGTATTTTTCCACCAGTTGCTGTAAATTAAAAAACAAAAAGGGTAGTTTCTACCCGTCAAAGCTGTCTGAAAGTGAAGAAGACGATGGAGAAGAGGGAGATGATGCAATAGAAGATACAGAGGTAGAGGAGCTGTTCCAGCAGGGAATGCCCCTTGAAGTGAGTGAAGGAGGTCACCAAGTCTTTATAGTCCACCCTGATGTCAAATGGGGAGCAAAAAAACAGCACCTTACTACAGGTAAATTTGAGGAGAGGGTAATATAGATGCACACTATATACATCGTTTTTCATTCTATTATTCTCAAAATATAATATTTTATAAGGTACCTGCAGGGTATTCTATAATAAGCACAGAAGGGAAATTCAAACCATCAGTGTGGTTCATAATAATAGTATGGGTAATTTGTGAGCTCCTCCAAGAGTCAGTAGATTTCTCTTATATGTGGGACCAGGGCTGACATTGTCAACAAACAAGTGCAGGTAATGATATGCGCATCATTACTGTGGTCTACTTATGCCTTTTTTTAGTGTAAATTGAAATTTAACTTAAATAAACTTAAAACATTTTTAGAAAAGGGTGCATTGTACCAAAGAAAAAACACCACCGTTTTGGTTTCGTTTATTATAGTCCTCGTAACAGAAAATACTAGGATCACAAGAAAACAAAACGTTGATCACTATACTTAACAGGTACCTTGCAAGTTGGGCCAATGTTTTAAAAACGTGAAGCACACCTACATCTGTATACCAATTCTGACTCTGACCAAATGTGGAGCGCCTCTTTGTTGATCCTGTTTTTTGAATGTTAATCCCTGTCCCACACATCACTTGCCATTTTTTAAATTTTCGTGCAAGTTCTGACAAGGTTAAATCGGTGCAAGGCAAAACGTGTTGTGATAATTATTTCTAATATTTATCAACTATATAATTTATGGCAGACATTGATGTGGATTTTTGCCTTCAAATTCATGTGCCGCAATGGTGATTTGAATATTCAGATAGCTTCTCCGCTGCACTAAAGAAAATAATAATTGCTCCATAACGCTGTTATCACGTCTTACTGCTAAAGTCTTCTCTCGTTGATCAACCAGTGAACACGGACACAAAGTGGAATGGGCAGAGATTTGGGACGCAAGCCAAAAATAAATCTGATCAGAATGAAAGCTCAGCTAATCAACATGCAGTGATTATGCTGATGCTGGCCATCAGAAACAGAACCAGCATGAGGAATCAAATGCAACCAGCATGGACTGCACTAAATGAAAGCTGTATAGAGCAGTTACTGGGGGCTGCTGTGGCCTCACAAAATCCAGCTGGTGGCCGCATTTGAGAAACGTTGCGCTAGTGGATTGTCTTAAGAGTGAACGGAATGCATGCGTGTTGGATGAAAAGCAGATAAATTAAGTCCCGGTACAGAGTAACAGCAGAATTTCACTCCTGTGTATGACCAGTTATAGGCACCAGGAGCCAATTCTTTACTACATTTGCCTGGTCCCACCTTGCCAGCACCCCCAATAACAAGTGTCAGGGAGCTGTTCTCCAACCAGTATTACATCACATTGGGTTATATTGAGTATTTTATTACTGAAACTATTTTTTATTACTTTTGTTCAGAAAATGAACCGCATGTATACGTACCTGTGAGATCCATAGCGATGCCTGTTGCCCAAGCTAAAGAGAAAAAATAGATCTTGAATGCTGGTAGTTTTTTTTTTTTTTTTTTTTTTTAGCGGAACTACAGATGGCTGAAGCTGTTGGGCTTATAAACACTCTGCAGAATTGGACAGTTGTGGAGAAGCTCATTCTTTCAACAAAAACTCCTGATAATAAGCGAATATTTGGAAAGGGGAACTTCCAGACTTTGACAGGTGAGAAAGTCAATGCTAAAATGTATTAAAATAAGTTAATCATGTACCTTTTTAGACCTATGTATCAGGTTTTGAATTTTGAAGGGTTTAAATTGACCAAAATATATACATTTTAAATAGATAATAATGATGTTTGGTCATTTAATTTCAGAGAAGATCAGAAGTTTGCCTCAGATTACTGCTGTCTTCATGAACGTAGAAAGAGTATCTCCATTAACAGAGGTAAAATTGTAAAAGGCATGCAAACATTTGAGGGCCTTTAAACTGAATACAGTTGATTTTGTTGAAAGGCTGGTGTGTGTGCGTGTGTGATCAAATGCAGTCCAGATTAAAAATGTCTATATTAAAATAAATCATGAATACTGACAACTAAACAACTAGAATTTGGTTTGTGATACATTAGAAAGAACTGAAAGAAGCCTGGGGAGTGAAGGTGTTTGACAGATACACAGTTGTCCTTCATATCTTCCGCTGCAATGCTCGAACCAAAGAGGCCAAACTTCAGATTGCTCTGGCAGAGATTCCACTGCTCAGGTAAAAATACTTTTAAAGTGTCGTTTAGCTTAATCTATCATTTTAATTAATCACATTATATATTTGATACAGTATTATTTGTTTATTTAGTTATTTGCTTATTTACACTTGCTAAAGTAAATATGTCCTTATGATTGCGAAAAAATAATATGACTGAAATGACTTTCCTTATAACCTCTTTAATCAAGTTTTTGCACAATGCACTATGCTATCTGGTGGACAAAAGCAAAAAGGAACATTATAAAAATTATTTTGCTTCTCCTCCAGCTTCTGTCTAAAAGTGCTACAGTTACAGTATTTTGTCTCTGCTCACAGGTCACAGTTGAGAAATGAGTTGGCTAACTTAGACCAACAAGGCGGGGGATCCCGGTACATCATGGGCTCAGGTAACACAACTTTCCTACATTTTTCTAAGACCCAGATAAAGCAGGTATTTATTTAAATAACCCAGGCACTGTTTTAATCAGGTGAGACGTTTATGGAGGTCCAGCAGCGATTGTTAAAAGAGCGGGAACTGAAGATCAGAGCTGCCCTGGAGAAGCTGAAAAAGAAGCGACACCTGCTTCGATCCCAGCGCAAGCAGAGAGAGTTCCCTGTCATCTCAGTTATGGGCTACACCAACTGTGGTGAGGAGTTTTAAACCAAAAATCCCCTTTTTGTGCAAGGCCTCTTTCATTCTTCTATAGATTCATACCCTAGGCAACAGGAATTAGAACCCTACTTAAAACACAAAAGCCCCTTTGTTGCACATAGAGCTCTTAAGTGGTTTCAGTGTGCTCCCGTTGTGAGTGAATCTACAGTGATAAATGGGCTTCACTTAATTCAAAGGGAAACAATTTACAGAAGATTTTTGCAAGAAAGTTATGTTGATGAGGTAAGAAAATGTTAACACAATACCAAACTATGGTAGAAACAAATGACATAGTAGTTTGATCCAGTACAGGTTTTACTGTAAGGCACAGTGTATGATTTAAAATGTGTCAAATTCAAATGATAAAACCTAGAATGGCTCAAACTACTATCTAATTAATGTTTACATCTCTGTTGTTTTTGATACAAGAATGTTTGATTTGCTGCTTGTCTAGTGCTACATACTTTTTCCACCAGGAAAGACAACCCTTATAAAGTCTCTGACAGGTGACGCAGGACTACAGCCTCGAGATCAGCTCTTTGCCACTCTGGATGTCACTGTCCATGCTGGCCTGCTGCCAAGTCACATGCCAGTCCTCTTTGTTGACACCATTGGATTCCTCTCCCAGCTTCCTCATCAACTCATTGACTCCTTCTCAGCTACCCTAGAGGATGTGGCACATTCTGTAAGTAATGTTAATCACGCAGTAGCAGATGGCTAATGCCCTGTAGGAAAATATTTCAGTCTTGTCTTTTCAAGCCCAACATTCGCTATGCAGTTTTTTGTTCACAACCACAAATTTGGCTTGGATATAGCATCATACAAATAGTTACTGGCAAGTTCCTACTTGTTCCATCTAAAGTGAGCAATACTTGCACAAAGTGTTGCACGAAGGAGAGTAGCATACAAGCTGAAATCTTGTGTAAAATGTGGCCAGAATTTATTGAGTAGACAATGCAAAAAGGATCCATTTTTATTTGGTTAGCGATTTAGGTTTAAAAAAAAAAATATTGCAGTTAGAATTTAGAATTGGAAGTAAAAACATCTGTACTGTATCACCCTAAGGTACCTCAAAGGTCTATAAGGATGTAAAAGGGTATGGGACCTGCTGACGGAACACAGAGACAGATGGTTGCTGTTGAAACATCAGAGACACCTTAACTGTACCTAGTAAATCTTTTCAGTGTTAATATATCACAATGCAAGTTATATCATCTGAAACAATCTTCACATTATGTAAATGACAACACAACATTGATCATGAGTGCTCAGCTAATTGTGAAAACAAAAATAATATCGCTAACAACATTTTCATGACGCAGCCGAAGGCTTGAATTTTATACAACAATGACAATTTGTGCAGCTGTACAGAAAACTGTAGCTTACTTCCTGTCAGCAAAAAATATTGCAGTCCCAGATTTCATTGTGGGATTAAGTTGCATACAGTAAGTTGTACCTTGTCACGTATCTCTTACAGTGTGCTAAAATTAAATACCGTACTGCAAAATGTACTGTCTTAACCTAGAATTCACATAATTTCTTACAGGACTTGATCATTCATGTCCGAGACATCAGTCATCCTGAGACCCTGAACCAAAAAGTGAATGTTTTAAATGTCCTCAAGAAACTTCAGCTTCCAACCCATCTGCTAGATTCAGTCATTGAAGTTCATAATAAGATTGATCTGATTGATGGGTAAGTTAGGAACCAAGTTAGGGGCTGGGATACTACTAGCTTTTATTTCATTTGTTAGATACTCCATATTGAATCCAAACTTTTTTATCTACAGGAGCTTGAAGACCGTTTCAGTTTCTGTAGGCTAAACAGCTGGTCTTACATACTTTGATTGAGGACAGATTTAGTATACACAAATTACTGATGGTTTTAACAAGGTCTTAAACTGATGCTGCAGTGTGTCATTCTGAGAACAGAACAGAATTAGAGGTGGTAATCATTTAACTGAAGTCGCATGTCCTTGCAGACTCATCTAATATTGTATCCCACCCTGTAAGTCTGATTGTGTCAGATTTACCATATCCATAGTGAAATATTATCGGCATCAACACAATTTTTCTGTTGCTAAGAAAATATCCAAGATCGTCAATGATCTATTAAAAAAATAATACTTTTTTGTAATGATTATGAATGTTTCTTTATATTTGTCTTAGCTATCAGACTACTGAACCAAACACTGTGGCAATCTCTGCTCTTCAGGGAAAAGGTCTTCAGAATTTAAGAAGCATCATTGAAGCAGTAGTTCTGAAAATTACTGGGAAGCAAATTATGACTATTAAAGTGAATCTGACTGGATCCCAACTGAGGTAACCTTGTTTCTTATACTGGACATGCTCTTGTTTTAAGCTAAACCAGTTCTGTGGTAAAACAAATAAGGCAGAAAGTTGAAAGATTTAAGTTGTACTTATTCTCATTGTAACAACCAAGTTATTTGCAGAGTACTTTTCATTATGTGTATTTTCATAAACTGGATTGCACACTATAAACAGCACTGGATGATATCACTTTTTGGGTGGGTGTCTCTTTTTGCTCAAACATTGCATGAATGTCATACACTTACATCAGGTAATTAGTTTTCTTGTAGTCTAATCTAACAATTACCCTTTTGTATCCATAGCTGGTTGTACAAAGAGGCCACTGTGCAGGAGGTAAATGTTTTGCCAGAAGAAGGTTCAGCTAACGTCAATGTCATTATTAGCAATTCTGCATATGGACGATACAGGAAGCTCTTCCATGTTTAACAGACTGTTGCACTGAAGAAACTGAATTGTCTGGAAATAACCCTCTCTGGAATCTAGATTGCCATACAACAAGCTTGATGATCTCTGACCCTCTACAAACATGTGGTGCTGAAAAAGCAATATTATTCACTGCATGTTACGCACATCCATAAGTACAACTCAATATCGCTTGAGTATACTTTTATCACCTAAAGCTAAAGAAGTTTCAAGCATCACAAAAAAGGATGGTGTATGAATCACACATAAAAGCATGTACAAACAATCAATGTGGGAGGTGTGTGTATTGCATTTACAGATTAAAGCCCAGTATTACCATAACATTTATTTTTAATGATTGAAACAGTTTTCATATAATAGTCTATATTTTGCACAGTGCTTTATCAAATAATTGCATTGCATTTTTTTCCAAATTACTGCTGTAAACATGTTCCTTAAGAGCGTAGGTACATGTGGATTCAACATCTCAATATCCTTCAAGTAGTCTTCTGATAATAACAATAATAATTAATTATCTTTACAACAAACCCGATAGATGGATTGGTGGTAATCATTTAAGAGACAGATTAGAAAGGGGTATTATCAAATATTTTATGAGTAGTGGTTATTCTAAAATTACCAATGCTGGGACTAAACATTGCCTGCCACGGTGTTTGGAAGAAAAGGGAAGTGGTAAAATTGGATGTGAACATTTTGTGTTCATATGATGCAGTACTATATGTGTACAATATACTTGACTATGTAACCCAGCTAAGATTCCATTCACAACAAATAAAACACACTTCTGCTAATATACAAATACAGTTGGATTTTTTTTTTAATATTGTACCATAAAATGTTATCAATTAATTGGTACATTTACCATTAAAACTGCATTGATCATTGAATTGTGTTTGCCCAGAGTAAAGGCCAGCAATAATAATTTGTTTTTTATTCTACTTTTTAGGATACTAAAATGTAGCATGCTGTCAGTCGAAATGTACAGAGGTATATGTGTTTCGTATATCACAAGTAAAATACTAAATTTAATGGGTAGGATAGAATAGAGTTATATTTTACTACAAACTACAACATTCTGTTATGTCATTTCCATGAAACATTTGGAATTGTATTTATTTTTTTATGAAAAGTAAATGATTCTTCCCATTTGTATTTACAGTACACAAAAGCTTAATGTTAGGTGCTTCAGCGTATTTTTCTGCTACTAGAATGGAAGTATTCCTGCAGAGAATCTACATCACAAAATAAAGAAACAGCGCTTTCAATTGAATTGGAATATCCTACAACGTTGATACAAAATCTAATTCTGTAATTGATATGTTAGTTTGCTTGAAGCATCTACACAGCTGAGAGCAGGGGTCTCCAACCCTGATCCTGGAGAGCCCCAGTTCTGCAGGTGTTCTAGGTGTCTTTACATCATCAGTGGCTAAAGATCTGGAACACCTGCTAATCTTGACTAATTAAGCCAATAACTGGTTCAATTAAGTAACTGAGAGAATCAGTGTGTTTACATGAGCATAAGAATTCTGATATTTTTCGGAAAACTAATTCCGATATCAAAAGTCATGTAAACAGTTTTCGGAAAATGTATCGGAATATTCCGAAAGTCAGTTTTCGGAAAACAGCACCTAGAAATTTCTGATTAAATTCCGAAAACTAACAAAATGTACATCATGTAAACATACTTTTTGGAAAACTTATTCCGATTGCGTACTGCACACGTGCAAACTTTGACCTTCATTCCTGCACGTGGTTTTAGAAAACAAAATAATAATAATCTGTAGTCAGTCTGCATGCATCCATTTGTCTAG
The DNA here is from genome assembly GCF_902713425.1 of Acipenser ruthenus. NCBI lineage: Eukaryota > Metazoa > Chordata > Actinopteri > Acipenseriformes > Acipenseridae > Acipenser > Acipenser ruthenus. The sequence goes on from NC_081196.1 coordinate 32,398,868, forward strand.
TTAGGGATAAAGTAAAACATCTGTATGTATTTGTTAATAGCCCATACTGAAGCAGCATTTAAAATAATGTCTGCAAAAGAAACTGGTAATATAGAACAGGATGAGCTGTTGGAAAGGCTGATTGCACATTGTGGGGAATCTGAATAGAGGTATAGGATAGTAATCTTTGAATTTAAGACCTGACACTTCGATAAAGCACTATATTGGATTGGTCTCCGTTGTATCGCAGAAATGTCCGGTCTTCAAATCGTACTTGGGCTACTACAGTACTTTGCATGCGAAAATAGCCTGTGTTTTCCGAAAACTTAAATCCATGTATGCAGTTGAATTCTAAATAGATTTGCTATCGTTAATCATGTAAACACAGAATAGTGATGTTTTAAGAAAATCAGTTTTCTGATTCAGTTTTCCGAAAACATTAGTTTTCGGAAAACGCTTTGACATGTAAACGTACTGATTGGTTGAAATGAAAACCAGAAGGCTCTGTAGCTCTCCAGGACCAGGGTTGGAGACCCCTGACTTAGATTTTATAAGTAAAAGTTTTCTCTATAAAGATTTTAAGATGAGGCCCTTGGCATTGTCCTGTAGTTTTCTTGTTTTTATTAATTACATTAATTTGATTTTGTTTTACCTGGAATACAGCAAAACTGATTCAGAATAACGTGTTTACATGATAGCATCTACCGTTCAAGATCTTTATTCTTTATTTATTCTTTATTTCTTAGCAGACGCCCTTATCCAGGGCGACTTATAATTGTTACAAGATATCACATTATTTTTTTACATACAATTACCCATTTATACAGTTGTTTTTTTTTATTTTATTTTTTAACTGGAGCAATTTTAGGTAAAGTACCTTGCTCAAGGGTACAACAGCAGTGTTCCCCACTGGGGATTGAACCCTTGACCCTCCGGTCTGGAGTCCAGAGCCCTAACCACTACTCCACACTGCTGCCCTATATTAATACTTGTGTCTGTCAAACAAAGACTTGCGTGCCCAAAATGAGATCAATGTGTTTAGAGTAGGACAAAAAAAGTTCCGTATTCAATAAACTGTCAGATACTAGAAAGTCCAGGTAATATTTCAACAGTTATACATCATCACATCCTTGAAAAGCTGGCAGCACCATTAGAATAAAAAATAAAATAAAAAACTGATCACAGCTACTTCAAGTATGGAGTTATGGATAGAAGGTGTTAATGTATCCCAGTGTCTGTCCTTAGGAGCTTCTTGTTGAGAGCAATGATGTCTGAGACAAAATGTTCTGATCTTATGAAATCCCCCGCAATAATGTTCAGGCATTGCTTGCCAGGTCCAGGGGACTGTTTCTGTACCCAGTGCATCAGATAGGGATAGCTTTGCAATGTCAGTTTCTTCAGTGATTCTGACAGATGAGAAATAATGTAGTCTGTTTCTGCTGTAAGGTTTAGCCCAGCTACAAAAAATCCTCCTGAAACAACAAAATGATATATTTCAGTAACAAAAGCAAATGCTAGTTACTTATGGATAAGAAGAAATATAAATATAAAAAAATGCTACCATGGCTCAATAAATTATAAAATAAGTCACATGGAAGCCATATTAGGTCAGAATTATGTTAAACCTATTCCCAAGTCTGTTAAATATTAAGTGTGTGTATTAAATGGTTTCTGAGATGTTGAAAATACAAATCCTGTCATCAGAAAGGTGTGGTGTGGTGTTATCCATATTCTATACCGCAAGCATTTTCAATTTAATTTAATGTTAATAATATTAATGTTCTATAGCCAGTGACCCACCTGGCCGTCCTCTTTGTTTCTTGTTTTCTAAATACTCCACCAGCATCTCTGGATCCACTCTGTTTGCCCACCAATAGGGGATTCCTGACCACAGATCCTCATGTTTTTCAGCAGCAGGATCATCATATGAAACAATGACCTGATAACCCAACTTCCACAGGTTCCTCAGTGTCACTATCTCCTGAAAGTTAGATCAAGTAAAACATTTCTCCCAAGTTGCTCAGCTTTATTTCTGATAATATGGGCTGAACTCAACATTTTTGGTTTGTTACATTGGGTGTCAACAATATCATACTAAGCCACTGATTTTTTTTGATGAACCTGTGTATTTGGATACATCCATCATATATGTAGGGCTTGCCCCTCGTGTAATATTGATGATTTAGTGTTGCTAATGTATAATAAGGTGCATCAGGGTTTTTTCTCCAATTGTTTAAAAATGCTTAATCAGGAAATGGAACTCAGTTAACAACATGCCATTCTGGTGACTCAACATTTTAGTCTAATGTACAAATATTTAAAAACAGACAAATGTGAGCGTCATCTTTAAACAACTTCAGTGTTCAGTGTGTTGTTCAGCATTGTAAGAAGTGATAAGTATTGTTTAAGGATGGCTCTCACAAAAAAAAACTGATACAAAGTAGGAAGAATGGCCTTAAAATGAGCAGAATTGCACAAATATGTATATGATTCAATACATATGGGAAAAAAATAAGAATATGGCAAAAGACAAGTTAATTTCTGTAAAAAATACCTTATGGTAGTTCCATTAAAAGTGACACAACTGCCATTGTAAATATTTAATTTTTGGCATTCACGTGTAGTCAAACTTATCATCTTTAGACGCTTGTCTTTCCACATTAACTCAAATTGAAATTTCTGTATAAAGCGCTTGTGACAGGGTACACTCCTACATGTGTTTATTTGTATTATTTTTGTATTATTATTATTATTTAAATGTAGCATGTATTAATATTAGGGTAGGTATGTGGCAGCACGGCAGGGTGAAAGCCCTGCCAGAGCATTGGTGTGTGTGGTGTGGGGAGTATTGGGTGGCAGGGAGGGAATTCAAATCCTCCCTACAAACACACATGGGAATGTGGCTGGAGCTGGCAATTGAATAAATGTTTAAATGATTAATTAAGGGGTTAGAGATTACTAGTGATGGCAAGAATTCATGTTGGTGAAGGTTTTGTGTGTGTATATATATATATATATATATATATATATATATATATATATATATATATATAATATATATATTGCCCGAAACATCCTGAAATATATTATTTTTTAATCATTTAAACTTTTTGTGTACATTATTTTTATTTTTTAAAATGTTTTCTTCTTAACATATCTATCTATCTATCTATCTATCTATCTATCTATCTATCTATATATATAACGTAACAAGAGCCTTACGACTGAGGCTTGTTTTCGCACTTTAAAATACAAACCCAGGCACAAGAACTGCAGGTTTAAGCACTTACATGCACTTCATACATTTACAGAAATGAAAATAAAACAAAACAAAACAAAACAAAACCTAACTCACACATGGAGTACTAACTAAACTTTGTACCGTCCTTAAACTAACAAACTGGACAGCTAAGCTGTTTACCAGTCACAAAACAAAAAGGTTTACACACTACCTGTCACAATTGGTGTCAGAAGCAGGATAGCACCCCTCGAGATGCAGACCAGAAACTGCAGGTTTATTTAAGAAGAGAACAAAAATAGAGAAAGAAAATGGGTGACAATATGCTGGTTGCCATGCTGAATGCCTGGAACCAACGGAGGAGGAAGGTGAGAGATAGAGTGGTGGGATGTCAGGGACGCACAGCGGCAGGAGGAGAGGAGAGGATGACGGAGATGTGCGGGCTAGCGTGACTGCGGGCAGAGTGCCCCACACCACTGCAGGAGCCCACAGCACCACCGCCAGAGGGAGACTGCCTGCTGCTCCCGTCTCCACCACTAGAGGGAGAGAAGCTGCGACGGCTTCTACCTCTGCCATCCGGGAAGCCGTGTATTGTGTGTGAAACCAGCAGCTCGATCTAAAACCGTAGTATTTTAAAAGTAGATATTTTGGTTTAACAAGTAAACACTGAGCTAGTGAATCTCACTGCGATTCTGTTGTATCACTTACCGTATTCGGACAGAGCTTAGAACCAAAAATGTTTTTCAGTGACCAAATGAGATGATTATGGAGATCTTCAGTCAGCCCTTCAAAATGGCTACATGACAAAATGACTGCCTCTTTTGGGTATGTTTCCAGCCACTGAGCAAAGTCTTCCAGTGCCTTCTAAATGAGGAATGAAAAGCTTGGTGAGTATTTATTTAGTGATGTTTAGTCTTAAATGTAACAGGATTGAATGATATTACTGACATAGCTTTAAACTTTGTCAAGGGGAAGACATGTCTTCTTAATTTAAAAGTTAATAATTAACTGTTCCTAATCATAATTAATCATTAAAAAAGCCACTCGTCTTCTGTCACTACTTTCCTAAATGTTTTAAGCTGCTGTTGCCATTCAAGTTGATGGAATATAATGCACTTTTGCATGTTGGTAAAGGGGTCAGGACGCGGTTGTAACATTTCCAAATTCATTATCAATATTCCAGACACAGTACATTTTGGTCAGTAGGTTGTGTTCTGGTAGTTTCAAAAGTGACCCAGTTTACATGTGCCACCTAACTCAAGAACTATCCGTTTCCATAATAACAGGGGGATGGACAATAAATCAAGTCCGCCCAATCAAATGAGCAATAAGTTTGAAGGAAGCCGTTGGTGTGAAGCTTGTAACCATTTACTGTATAATGTATGATGTGTTTAACATTGGTTTTCTTTCTATGGACATTTATTAAACTAACCTGTATTTTACATTACTGCTTATAGGTCACAATTGGTTTTGCTTTCTATGGACATTTATTAAACTAATCTGTATTTTACATTACTGCTTATAGGTCACCTTAATTACTGAAACAAATAAAGAAAACTAGGTGTGATCACAATAACCAGTTACTATTCCAGTTTTACTAGCACGCCACTGTAACAGGTAAGCCTGTGTTCACTCACCTGCACCGTCACAAACGTGTAAACGCCATGGACAAAGTACAGATTGTTAGATGTATCGTTTTTTTTGCGGGCAATCCTCAGGTCAAAGTATCGAATCCCTGCTTCAAGCTGTGCCACAATGCTATCCTCCTATACGATCAGAAATATGGAATTGAATGCAGCATAAAGAACATATTAAAAACCAAAAGCACTGTATTCTGATTGGAGTCTGGATTAATGTGAAATTGCTTCATGGAACATCCAGGAAAAAAAAGGTTCCTGCACTGCTGCTACCTAGGAAGTACTGTAGCTTCAGGGTTGTCTTAAGCTACTTTCTTCTCCAGCTGTGTTGATGTCAGTGGTTTTATTGCTATGCATTTCAGCATAGCCCACTGATATGCCATCGGCATAATAATGATGGGTGCTGGTATTTAATTGAGCAGTTTTTGTGCACACAATTAGTACGCACAAAAAAACGTTAATAAATAAAAGTGTAATGCATTGCAAATTACAGACAGAGACTGCATGATTTCCTGTGAAAAAGAAATAAATGATCCATGTCTCTACCTGTGTTCTAGACCATTTAAAAATAATTGGTCGGGTGATACAGGGAATGATTCTGTCCACAACCTTCAAGATTCCAGACATTGATTCATCAATGGGAGAGTTCATATCCAAACAGAAGCTCATGGTATCATGACTACCTGAAAATACATTTACAGGGCCACTTACAGTACTAAAGAGGATGGTAGGCTGCACATTAAGAACATAGTCCAGGGCCCAAACAGGAATAAAATTGTACCTGTGTCAGTCTGATATAGGGACTCCTGGGGGTTCAGAATGAGGCAGGGTGTCAGTGGCAGGGCTGTGCTATAACCCTTTTTAAAGAAGTAGGTACTTTCTAAATGTGGTCACCATAATCATTTTCAATCCGTTCCTTATATTGGCTAAGCAACACAGCTAATTCAGACCATTAGTTTATATTGCCCTACTCATTCTATTAAAAGAGCAGAATTTTAGAAAAATGTACGAAGTACCTGCTTCTATAAAAAGGGTCATCATTACTCAGCCCTGCCACTCACACCCTTATTTTGAACTTCATGAGTCCCTCCATCAGGCTGACAGAGGCACAACTTTATTCCTCTCTGGGGCAAAAAAAATCTTGACATGGGTCCCTGACTAATAACATGTATAGGCCTAGTACCTGGAATTGCAAGGTTGTAGAGAGGAATGTCCCAAAGTTGTTCAGACAGCTGTGCCATCCAATCTTTATTGTTCTGGTCACCTAGAATAGGTCTCTCATCTGCTGCACTCATACTTTCGAATCCTGCAAAGGGAATTAGGTGTGATCGGAGATAAAACTAGTAATACCCAAGAGGTCATTTACACCAATGTAAATCACCTGACATTTATTTTATTTTTTTTATTCCTGTTTGCATAGCGTGTAGATTAGGAATATAACCAAGATTGGGCTGGTTTTATTTAGCCTAGTATTTATACAGCTACAATTGATTAGAAAAACAACCTGTTTGTTTCCTACAAGGAGAGAATGTCATTTTGAACTCAACCCTCTGATTTTTCTTATGAGAAAACTTGGGTCAAAACTGGGACAAAACTAGACATGCTGCACTAGTGAGTGCAAAAAACAGTACGCTACAGTTCTGTTTAGTTTTAGGAAGGCAGTGTAAAACTGTTTATTTCAAGCTAGGAGGCTGAAATTGGCTTCATACTAGCACAGTTTAATATTTGCCTCTCAGCTACTTTTGCACAAAGAAGATCCCATTGTAAACACATTCAACAAACAACCGTTTTGAACAAACACATTTACTGTAGCACAATTCCACAATAGATTTAGAAAAATATAATTTTTCCATTCTGTAACCAAATCATTGTATTTATTATGTGTCGAATTTTGAATTACAAATAAAATAAGGCAAAACAAAACTTACGCTTTGTAAACTGTACCCTAGACTGAAATACAGGAACAACGTCGGTTACATCTGTAAGTATTATCTTTAGTTGTAGGTGTTGTAATATTTTGATACAGCATTTACCAGACACAAATTTGTGTTAACTGAAGGTCGAAGTTGATGTAAAGGTTCAGTCCAAGTCCCAAGTAAGTCCACTCTTTTTTTCAGCCTTGATGTTAAACTTAGTGAAAAGTTGACTAATCTGTTTAGAGCAACAAAAACTGAAATGATCAAAAACGGAAGTCCAAAGCCACAATTGCAAGTAGTAAGTACTAACAGAAAAGCAGGAAGCGTTGAAACGATATTTCATCGAAGCGGTGTAAAATTGTGAATGGATCTGTGGCATTTGGTTTATTGATCTGTTATTAGTAGCCTACACCACGTTTTATCTCAGTCTTAAAAGTTGTTGCATGCCTTGCCTATTGCCAATTGCTTTTTCGTTTACAAGCATTTCCGTGTACAAGGAGTGACAAATCGATTTCAGATTTGCCGATTCCCTTTTCATTTCCGTGGTCGCTGCTGCCGGTTGCCTTTTCATTTACACATAGTGTGCAAGAAGAGACGAATAGATTTAAGATTTAGGTTTGCATTTTCAGATGTTTCAGTTAACAGGAAGAGAAAATTGATCAGACCGTTTAAGTAGTTTTAGCAACCTCAAAAAACTTTTAGCCATCCCATGAACGTTACTATTCATATTATACACAGAAACCCTGCATGAAATCACCTTTACTTAGCTTTAGCCACCTCAACATGTTTTAGCCATCCCAGGAAAGTGATCACATTATACATAGGTAAATTACATGAAAATCAGCTTTAGTTTTAGCCACCCCAAAATCAGCTTTAAAAAGTTTTAGCCTCCCCAGAAACGTGACCAATCACACTATACATAGTAGAATTACATGAAAATCAGCTTTAAAAAGTTTTAGCCACCTCAGGACTGACAGACGTGACCGTAACAAAATGGTGAATACATGATTTATAGCGTCCGGGTGCAGTAGCTATCTTGGCGAAGGAGGCTATACAGGTGTATAGAGTAGCTGATTAACAGGGCGGGGCTTGGTACATACAAGGGAACTGTGTAGCTGAGTCTGGTGGTTCAGTCAGGGGAGTTTGGAGCAGGAGCAGACCACGATCGTCTCAGTGTCGACAATTGCTTTCCCAGGAGGATTAGGAACTGCTACGGGATGGAGAGCCACAGCTGCCGTGGAGGCAGAGACGCTGTGTGGTTTTTGTATGTACTTGCTGTGCACTCGTACTGTAAATACATATGTGTTGCCACCATTAAACCAGTGGGTTGCACCTAAACCCAGGACTCTGTCATTACTCACACACCCCACCACAAGAACAATTAGGCAGAGATTTTTTATATTGCTTTATTATAACGTTTAAATACATGACAATGTACTCACACAACCAATAACACAAACAATTTGTACCACATGAAGGAACAATACAAATCAATACGTAACACAACTCAATATGTAACCTGAAAACCGAAAACATCAGCAAGAACTTAATGAATCTCCTTTGCATCCCGCTAATTCACAGAGACGCCATTTTGATGTTTATTGACTACTTTTGGATACAATCTTTATGTCATTTATACAATCTCTGTTTTCAATAGGAGACATTTGTCATTACCAAATTGCTGCATTTTCCAATTCCTTGAACATTTGGCTGAATTGTTTATTTTTTAATTTTAGCTGTTGGTTTTGTTTTTTTGGTGATATTCTTTAACAAGAGGTTTGCAATGTTCAGCTGAACATTTTTACTGTTGAAATCCCAGTCTACTAGCTCTGTCACAAATAATTGACTGTGCATAAAGAATCACAAAGACACCCCAGTCATAACTGCAATGTCAGAGGCATTCACAAGCTTCCATTCAGCCGTGATTGACATTTAATACATCTAGATTATATTGCTGGCTAATTTCCAAACATTTACAAATGAACAATGTACAAATAGAGGTGACAGCTTCCCCTTTAACAGATCACATGGATCACATGTTGTTCTCATAGTCCAGACATGTGACATAAAATGATTGGAAACTGAAGTGTAAATTTTTGTCTAATGGCAAGTTCCAATTATGTGTCCAGAATTTGAGAATTTATTTATTTATTTATTTTACTGTTGTTAGATGTGTGCCTTTAACTCTATAAGTATAAAGGTACAGGTACATGTCATACAAATGAATGTGCACACACTAGGCTTCCATAAAAAATAAACAGTTAAATAGTCTCACCCTGTTTAGTGCAGATAACAAAAACCACAAAAAAAGGAGACGCCTTTTAGAAAGAAATAATTATTTATTGTTTCTAAAATTTATTTTAGCATGGCCAGCTCAAATCTGACAATGTACAGTAAGACTTCAACGTGATGGGGGAAAAATGTGATCAAATTGGATAATATATCCCTGCACATTCAACTGTTTTGTAAGAGATGAGAAAATAACAATGTTGCAAAGTTACAAATAAGAGACATATCTGGCCTGAGGCAAAGGGAAGAAAGGGAGTTTCCAACGTTCAATCAAATTTTCAGTGCAGATTTTACAGCAATATGTCGACACTAGAGGATACATTTGAATGTTTCAGTTACAGTTAGCAGTGGCTAAAACTACTTAAACGGGTCTGATCTATTTTCTCTTCATGTTAACTGAAGTCTCCGAATAAGCAATCGCAAATCTTAAATGTATTCATCTTGAAATGAAAAGGCAATCGGCAGCAGCAACCACTGAAATAAAAAATTAATCGGCATGGCTGAAATCGATTCGTCACTCCTTGTACACTGAAATGCCTGTAAACGAAAAACAATTGGCAATCGGCAACCAACTTTATGTCCGTGGTATAGGGAACCTAAAAACGGTGCTGACAGTTGTTTTTATTCTGGCTGGCTTAAATCACTCTTTCATAATATAGCCCGTTATATTAACATTAACAGAAATACCGAAAAAACAACCCAAACACAGAAAATAAAATCCTGCTGAACACCACTAAGTGTGTTCATGGTGTTATTGTTTTTCCACACAACCCTGGCGAACTCTTAACCATGGTCACGCTTGCGATAATTTAGGCACCGTCTGAAAAAAACTTAGAATTATATTTCTGTGGTAAAAAAATATCATGGGCAAACTATGCGCTTTGATTGTTCAGCAGTTATAAAATTAACGCACTTCTTGGATGGTTCAAGGCACTTGGCTTTGCCTCCCAAGGCATGCAATAATTGTATGTGTTATTGCTTACATATACACACACACACAGATAACTTACTGTGGCTCCAGTTGCTCTGTAGTCTCTTCACCTCCCCGCTGCTCTGTAGTCTCTTCACCTCCCCGCTGCTCTGTAGTCTCTTCACCTCCACTTTGTTTAAAAGAAAGGAACTTGTCCTGGCTCCTCCCTATCTCCAACTGCAGAAACAGACAGTTTCACCTAATTTTAGGTTTGCCATGTCAGTGCAGTATGCCTCCCACTGAGACAGACAAAACCCTGACTTTAATGTTATACAACATGTGTGCAGCTACACCTACATCTACATAGAAAACTGCAGCAATCACAGAATGACAGTAAATGAAGTGCTTGCTGCCTAATAGTAACATTATACACTTCCAACTTTGTTGGCTGAATACAACAGGAGTCAGGTGAAAAAGTGTTTTTGTATTTTGGATGTGACAACACTACCATATCCCCAGGTTCAGACCTAGGGCCACAGGAGTTAATTATAGTTTGTTATTTCAAAGATGACAACATATGTAAATGGTCTTGACTGTTGGTAAAGAATAGAATGTGTCCACCCCTAGTGACTATTTTTATATTGGCTTCATTACAATAATTCCACCTTGCTCAAAGACAGCCCAAAGGTAAAATATGTTGGTGAACTTTAAATATGCCAAATATTCAAGAGTCCAGAAAAATAAATGATGATTAATAGCATGTATAATGGGATTATTATGCATATTCAGAGGGTTACATGGGTTATTCAAGTTTTGCAACCATAAGAATCGCTGCTTTTAAACTTAGATGAACTGGGTGAAATAAATCCTCATGTGAGACAAGTAGGGAAAGTTTATTAATCAATTCACATTTATTTAAACAGATAAAAATCCCACAACTGAGATGCAGTAAACCTTTTGAAGAGCAAATCTATGGGTCACCAGCAGCAACCTACTGTACCTACATCTAAGAAAACAGAATATATATATATATATATATATATATATATATATATATATATATATATATATATATATATATATATATACAAAATAAAAAATAAATGTTTTTAATAAGTAATGATTTGTTTAATTTTCATTATTCTGTACATATGAATCAGGCTCATCAGAAATACCCATGTATGACCCTACTTGTACATTGGAAAACAAATATTATTTTTATATTAGTTTGTTCTAAGTTTTTTCAGTTTGAAGGTTCTAACATGTCAATGTAGAAATGCTGTATTAGTGTCAGCAGTATGTTTGCATGTCTATTTGCATGTCTATTTTATCATTTACTTACAGTGTATTTCTAGACTGTAATATCATTAAAGAGAGTTTATTTGCAGTATTTTTATCCTCTATTTTATTTAAATAAGTCAAGTTGTTTGATGCAGTGGTCAATTGAGGGATGTCCTGGAAAAAGTTGATAAGCCACAGAAAGTTCATTTTCCAGAAATTAAGGTTTTCTTAGTAATAAAATTTGAAAATCCTGCTGAAAAGATATTAATGTGAAATCAGTGGCCCAAGCAGGGCCACTGAAGGCTGGTGGCCTCAGACCCCCTTTTCGGCACAACAGTTGTGGTCCTCGCACGCTTGCACCTCGGACTCCTGGGTGCTCGCCACCGTGCAAAATGGTTACGCTCTTCAGTTCCACTTGGGATCTCCTCCCTTTGGAGGTATCACGAACACATGACAGACCCTCTCCAGGCCTGGTTCTTTAGAAGGAAGTGGCCTTCAGGCTATTAATATGGGCTCAGGGGAACTTGCTGTCCCTACGGGTGACACACATTCATGGAGTGGTGAACTGGGCAGCTGACCTCCTCTCCAAGAAGGGTTCGCATCCGTCAGAGTGGCGACTCCACCCTCAGATAGTGGAGCGCATTTGGGAATGGTTTGGGAAGGCGCAGGTCGGTCTCTGCCTCGGTAGAGACGACGCATTGCCCCCTGTGGTACTCCCTCCACCACTTAGGTTGTGGGTACGTTGCAGATTGCTAGGGCAGACTCCACTAGGTCTTTGTACACCTATAAGTGGAGGTATTTCCATGCTTGGTGTCTGGCTGGAAGCCATAACTCAATATCTTGCCTTGTGCCAATCATCTTACTATTTCTGCAAGAACTGCTTGATGCTAGTAGGTCACCTTCCATTTTGGTGTATTTTAGCGGCTATCTCTGCATGCCATGCCCCCATAGATTCAGTGTCTCCGGGCGCGCATTTCTTGGCTACCCCATTTCTTAAAGGTGCTCGGCAATTACGCCCTCCCAGGAGGGTCGTTCTCCCCGAATGGAGCCTTAATATTCTACTGGAGGCTCTAACGAAGGCCCCGTTTGAGCCCATACACTCCATAGAGTTGAAGTACCTTCAGCTTTCCTCGTGGCTATCACCTCCGCTAAGCGGGTCAGTGAGCTGCAGGTGCTGTCTGTACACAGCTCCTGCATGCGTATTTGGAAGGATGGCAACAGGGTGTCTCTGCGGACCAACCCTGCTTTCCTCCCCAAGGTGATCACAACCTTCCATGTTAATCAGTGTGTGGAATTGGAGTCCTTCCATCCACCTCTGTTGGCTTCAACGGAGGATGAGAGATTGAATTTTCTCTGCCCAGTGCGGGTATTGAGATGCTACGTGCATAGGACAAGAGCTCTGCGTCAATCTTTTTGTCTGTCTCGGGACACGGACCCTAGGATAGCCCCTCGCTAAGCAGCGTCTGTCACATTGGATTGTGGACACAGTCTTGACTGCGTATGATGGTGCTGGCTTGCCCCCACCTGGTAGGGTAGCCACACACTCCACTAGAGGGTTGGCTACATCTTGGGTCCTCTTCAGAGGGGCCTCGATGTCTGATATTTGTACTGTGGCTAGCTGGGCTACGCCACATACCTTCTCCAGGTTCTGCCCCCTTAATGAGGTAGACCCTGCCCTGCCTTCATTAGGCACGAGGGTCCTTGAGGGGGTAAGTTCACACTGCTAACCCCTTGGTTAGACAGTGCTTGTGCATCCCTCATATGCTGCCGTTCCTTCTCCTTCGCGATGGCTCTGGTAGACATTATCCAATACATAATGTTCGTTGGTGATCGTCTTCGAATTGAAAGGGGAACGTTAGGTTACTTACCTTAACCCTGGTTCCCTGAAAGAGAAGACGACCACCAACCGCAAGGTTGCATTGGTCGCCCTCACGGGTTCGATGGAAAAAGAAAAATGGCTTCCTCAGGGTGACAGTTTTATTCCCTCAGTGGGCAGGACCGAGTGCATCATCCCAGGAAGGGGCCTATCGGCAGCTCTGGTATAGAGAGCTCAGCGATACCTACCCAATGGGCAGGCCAGGCCCTGGTACTCTCCTGCCTAGACTACTGTAACTCCCTCCTGGCTGGCCTCCCTGCGTCCGCCACCCGTCCGCTCCAGCTCATCCAGAACTCTGCTGCCCGCCTGGTGTTCTCTCTGCCTCGCTTCGCCCACGCTACTCCACTACTCCGCTCGCTCCACTGGCTCCCGATCACCGCTCGCATCCAGTTCAAGACTCTTGTACTAGCCTACAGATGCCTTGACCAGACTGCACCCAGCTACCTCCAGACCCTCATCTTTCCCTACACCCCCACTCGACCTCTCCGCTCCGCCTGCACTAGAAGACTGGCTCTACCTCCTCTACGCTCCCCTGCCTCCAGAGCCCGCTCCTTCTCCACCCTTGCTCCGCAGTGGTGGAATGACCTTCCTACAGATATCAGGACTGCCCAGTCCCTGACCACATTCCGGCGCCTCCTTAAGACTCACCTCTTCAAACAGCACCTGTAGAACTCCTCTGTTTGTATCCTGGGACACTATCACCCTTCATTTAATTGTGCTTTATTTTGCTCTTATCTGCCCCCTATTTTACTGCATTTAATCCTGTACTTCAGAATACTGTAATCTGCCAAGTGTTTAACCTGTAGTATTTTGTATTTAATCATATCCTGATGTAACTATCACTATTTAATCATATCCTGATGTAACTATCACTATTATCTGCTGTATTATTGAATTGTGGTTTGTCACACTTGAACAAAAGTTATTGTATTTCTTGCTCTTATTGTATTACTTGTACTGTAACACTTGAAATGTATTTGCTTACGATTGTAAGTTGCCCTGGATAAGGGCGTCTGCTAAGAAATAAATAATAATAATAATAATAATAATGTTCATTGGTGGTTGTCTTCTCTTTCAGGGAACTAGGGTTACAGTAAGTAACCTAACGTTTTGTTTGCAGTATTTCCTTTATTAGATTGATGTTGCAGATAAACCCACTTTTTTCTCTGTCTTCGCTAGAACTTTGCATAATGCTAATCATACATGGATCTAAATGTGTTTGTAAAGTATCATACAGATTGTATTTACCAATTTTCTGTTTAAAACTACAACATGTTTGATAAACTGCATTGTGGTTTGTGAATTCAGGTGGTTACAGCTACTGTACAGTACTTCAGAACACATTTGCAAATAGCTTTCCAAACAACTGTCGACTATAACGACTTTACTGTAAAGTACTACTAAGTACTATGCTTAAATGTGTATAACTGATCAAAACTCGTGCCCATCCTCCACTTACGTCCGTTGGAGCGATGAAGAGGCTCAGGTGTTAATATCCATAAGAGAAGAGGATATGATGAGGCAACTTGATACAATGCACAACACGAACAACCCACTCCCAAAATAAAATGTGGTGTGGAATTTTTGTGACTTCTTGGGAATCAACAATACTCAATATTCCAATTCTTTATTTAGCAGAAGCAGTTGTACAAGTACAGTGCAAATGAGGATGCTATATTTGGTATAAAGAGATACAAAATAAGCTAATGAAACAAAAATGTGATACAAAATAAAAGTACACCATCAGGTTACAAAAAATAAAGATAGCAAAGCATCTCTAATAGCAGGACCCTCTTCGTATCACTGTTGTGCAATTCTTGCTGGAGGCTGAGGTAGCTGTTCCTCTGCTTGCCTGAACACCTCTTTACGGTCATGGCACAGACTGTGCAGGATACAGCAGGCAGTAATAATTTCACTTCAGTACACTTCAGTAGTATCCGCCACCTCCCTTTCAATAGCCCAAACACCTGTTCAACCACCACTCGGATTTGGCCCAGTTTATTATTAATAAAAATATACTAAAAACACTAAAACTAATAATAAAAAAGCAGGCACTATCCATCAGCAAATCAGATCTTTAATAACCATTTACGTCAAACACGATGACACGTGGAATCTTTCTCGACAAACTGTTCTCTGCTCATGTAAACAGTATTTTGGGGGATTTCAAGGTTAACATCATGAGAATCTAAGTGGGCCGTCAGCATGTCTAATTTAAATCTGACCCCCCCCCCCCTCCACCTCACCTTCATTTGCATAGCGTTCGGGGAAAAGTAGGCGTTCCAAAGGGAATGAGAGGCTTTTCATGTATAAACAAAAAGGCACCATGTCCATATTTATTTCATGATAAACAGATGTCTCGAGAAAAGTCAAACACTCATATAACGTGGGCTAATGATTTAATGTATTTGTACTTTATTAATAACATCTAAACCATTAGGAATAATAAAGAATGAGCCAAGAGTGGTTTAACTGGTAACATTCCTGGCATCTGATCTTGATGTCTCCAACAGTTAGCATGTTTCCAGTCTGGTTGATCAGTCAGTGTGGGGTTTGTAACTTTGAGGTTCTGCTATATGGTCATACAGGCTGTGGATAACATAACTATCTGTCACATTGTGTTTCATTCACAAAACATTAAAAAGATTGTATTCACTATCACTGAGCATATCCTGAGAAATTGGAAAGCTCCAGTTCTACAGACACCACCACAGAGAAAGTCTGATCACTAAAGTCTCATAAACAATAGTGGTATTGTTTTGTAGTGACCGATATTAACTATTAACTAAAATAAAAATGTAAAATACTGTATGTGGAAAATTAGCCCATTTTGTTAAAATATAACCCCATCTTTGTTTTTCCTGCTTGTACAAATTAAACATTTTCAAGCTGGAAAAAAATAAGCTTTTTTTAGTAATACAATATTGTGAATACATCAATGTTCCCCCACCCCCTCCTTCCTCATTTTAAGTGTTGTTAGTCAGTAATCTTAAAAAAAAAAAAATCAATTTAATAGAAGTTCTCAATAAGATAATGTGAGCAAATGCTGTGATTTGCTTTATGAAAAGATCTAATTAGTGTTGGCTCCTGAATCCACAGTCCTGTGCAGCAATTATATTTGTTTTGTAATCACAAATAAACTGAAACAAGATGATCTCTCAATACATGGAGGGATTGTGCTTCTTGGGATAAATATTCTAATTACCAATAAACGAAAAACTGGGTTTATAACAGCAGTTCAGTAAATATTAGTTCCTATGTTTTACTTCTTACTAGTCTAAAAAGTGCTCCCACCCTATCAAGAAGTCCAGTTAAGAAGTTCTTCATTCAGTGAAATTACAGCAGGGACCAGCTGTCCTTCTTTTACAAAGTCTCCTGCAATGATGTTGATGGCACCGGGGCTGGGCCCTGGTGTCTGTTTCTGAACCCACTCCAACAGCACCGGGTAAGTAGACATGACCAAGCCATTCAAAGACTCAGTTGGATGAGAAACAATGTACTTAGCATCTTCTGTCAGGTTTATGCCTGCAACAAAAAATCCAGCTGGAAAAACAAAATGAAAAAAATAGAAAAGTAAAATGTATACAAATCTCTAACTTTTCCAAATATCTCATAGAATATGCAGGGTGATTCAAACACAAGATAACACTTTGAATTTGACCATAAACACATACATGTGAGGAAAGGTTTTAGGTATGTGAGAAATTTCTGTTTTATATGGGTAATTGTGAACAGGCTGGCTCATGTGATGGCGTCAGGCCAGGAAAATACAGACAACAGTGCAGGGATATGAATGCGCTGTTGCACGGTTTAATAATAAAGTTTAAAGAAAACAGAACAGTAATGCAAGTGAGCTAATTGTGCACTCCCCATGCCCCCATACAAAATACCCATTTTAATCTTCACCTGAAGTGATTGTACAGTACCTTTGCCTAAATACAAATATACATTTTAAAATCACCAACCCACACTTTGTGCACCACTACACACATACACATAAACATCCCACATACAACAAAAACACAAAATACACACAGGGGCGGGGCAACCCGCCACAGTAATAATGAGTGCAATTCTGAATGTCCTTACCTGGACGGCCATGCTGCTTTCTCCTCTCAATCTCCTGAATAAGGGCCTCTGCTTTGCATTTGTTAGCCCACCAGTAGGAGATGTGTGGCCAAAGGTCATCGTAGAAATTCATGATGTCATTTTCATAAGATATTATCACTTGGTATCCTAAGCGCCAGAGATTCCTCAGTGTTACAGTCTCCTGAAATGAAAAGGACCAAAACTAGGTCACGAAAAAACTTGTGCTAAGGAATGCCCTTATCATGCTATGTCAGATAGAATCTATCTCAATGGGGAGGAGATTGGGATCATATTGATAGACTTTTGGCCATCCTATAGTCTGAGAGAGGCAAGGCTGATGGCTAATCTGGGCAAGTGTGCATTTGGCAAGCAAGAGACCTAATATCTTGGCTACATCATGGATAATGGTCGGGTATAGCCGGTTGTCTCTGAAGTCCACGCTTTGGTGGAAACGACTATTCCGAAAACCAAGACTCAGGTGAGATCACTACTGGGGTTAGCAGGCTATTCCCACTGCTTTATCCCTGAGTTCTCCACTGTAGTTAACCCCCTGGGTGATCTCACTAAGAAGACTGCACCAAAATTAGTGAAGTGGACAGGGGAATGTCAGGGGGCCTTTGATATGATTAAGAGGAAGCATTAGGGGACGTAGCGTTAGCCAAATGTTCTTTCGGCTTCACTGAGGGGCGAGAATTGTGACAGAGAGAGAAGGAATCTGAGCTGCAAATCTCCCTCCTGACTAGAAAGGGTGCTGTGTAAGGTTGGTGGTATGCTTTCCCATTGACGGGTCGACTCGATGGTAGGTGGAAACTGGGGCAAGGAGCGATTGGATAGACCATGGCGCCAGGCTGATCAAAATGGATTTGTTTAGCAAACTCGCAGCTACGCACTTCCTCCAAAATGTCTGACTTCCAGTTCCTACCTACCATTGAGTTGCCCCATCTTTGGGAATGCATACTACCAACCTTACACAGCGCCCTTTCTGGTTGGGAGATTTGCAGCTCAGATTCCAGACTGTCACAGGGTGCATCATCTTTTTTACAAAGGGGTCCTAAAATGGGTCTTTCTCTTTTATTAAATAAATTATCCATAATAACTTAATTGCTGTAACTGTTACTATAGAAGCCCCCAATTTTTATTTTATTTTTTCCCAGTAATAAACTTCATACGTCTCCTGTAACAGTTTTAGTTGGTTGAACTTCATGTGTCCTCTTGTAGTATTTATTAGTTGTACAGTTGAACAGTTTTGTCACTACAGATATAATTCCACTGCCTCATCCCAGGTATAGCTGAGCTGGGCGGTCTGGGTGAGGTGTAGTTAAAGATGGCTATCTGTGTTCCAGTGTAATTTTATCAGGTATCACTGACTGAGGAAGTAGTAGTGCAGTAGTAAAGGTCATCGTGCAGCAGTAAAATGTCACGTTGGACTGTGAATAAATGCAAGCAAGCGAAGTTCAAACATTTGTGGCTGTTAGTAACGAGGTTTCGTCACGCAATGAGAAAAGCGGTGGAAAACAACCGCTATTGTTCAAAACAGTTTGTCTCTTTAGCACACGCCTTTTGATGACGTACTTCCGCACAGCAGTTTGGCCCTGTTGGGTATGAGATACAAAACTTTACTGTCTGAGGTCTACCTAAGGTAGTGGAAACAAGGCATAATTGTTAATTGTAGCCATAGTGGTCCTGAAGAAAATTGGTCGATTTGAGGCACATCCAATCGACATTCAAAGGTCATACTTACATATTTTGGACATAGTTTTGGACCAAATGTGTTCTGTATTGAATGAATCAGATGTTGATGGAGCTCTTGATTTAATCCAAGAAAGTGGCTGAATGACAAGATAACAACTTCTTTGGGATGTGCCTCCAGCCACTCTCTGATCTCTTTTAGTACAACCTGCGTTTAAGCCAAACAAATAATGTGTTAGACAGCCAATAACTATCATTTGCATAAAATGGATCATAACTCATTATACCTTCACTTGCTGGTGTAGACTGCAACTTGTCATGAACATTATGGGTTATGGATAAAACTTAATCTTAAATTTAAGAACAATTGGTATAAAAAAATAAAAAAAATAATAAAAAAGTAGTAGTCGCCAATTGATTTTAGCCCATTTTTCTCCCAATTTGAAATATCCAATTATATTTTAGGCTCAGCTCACCACTACCACCCCTGCACTGACTCGGGAGTGGCGAAGACGAACACACGCTGTCCTCTGAAGTGTGTGCCGTCATCTTCTTTTTCACTCTGCAGGCCTGCCATGCAGCCAACCCAGAGCTACAGTGTCGGAGGACAATGCAGATCTGGGCAGCTTACAGGCAAGCCCGCAGGTCCCTGGCCAGTACACAGGGGTCGATAGTGTGTGCGGTGAGCCGTGGACACCCTGGCTGACCTAAGCCCTCCTCCCCCCCACCCCCCCACCCCTCCACCCCTCCACCCCTCCGGGTGGCACTCAGCCAATTGTGCGCCACCCCCTGGGAACTCCCTTCCACGGTCGGCAGTGGAATAGCCTGGACTTGAACCGGAGACCTCCAGGCTACAGGGCGCATCCTGCACTCCACGCAGAGCGCCTTTAATGGATGCACCTTTCGGGAGCCCAAAAAAAAAAAAAAAAAAAAAAAGGAGAGGCTAAATCAAATAAAAAAAATAAAAAAAAAACCTTAGTGAGGTTTTTATCCACTCAGAGAAGGATCTTTGCCAATTGCAGTTTAAAAAAAATTGAAAACCAGAAGAAAAACAAAGCATTGCCTCTTCAACAGAAAACAAGATAGGGACAGACACAATAAAAAAAAAATCTCCTATAAACCTATAAATGTATGCATGCCAATACCTATTTGTAGGCCAATATTTAAAAACTTCATTGAAAAAAAAATACTTCTCAGGTTTACTTTTAAGCTTCCATTTACCGATACAAATAAAGCAAACAAACTATATATTGAAAATAAGGCGATGTTTTTGTAAATGTATGTACATGATCTTGCCTTCCATTCAAAAATAATGGCAAAACATTAGCTTGATAAAAGCATGTTAAGTCAAGAATAGCCATCGCAATAAACTTTTGTAATGGAACCTGCTGATATTTGTCGCTGGAATCTCCCTTACCTCAACAGTAATAGTAGTATACACGCCATGGTAAAAATACAGGTCACAGGAGTCATCACTGGGTTTGTGAGCAATCCTTAAGTCACAGTATCGCACTCCCTCATCTAGCTGCTCCTTCACAGTGGATTCCTGAACAGCAGAAACCAAAGCAGAACAATGAGAAATGTATTATGTTGAAACATTATGCTACTTGCCTTTAGGGGCTTAATCAGACAATTTAAAGCACTTCAGATACATTAGATACTAGTTTGGTTCTAGTTTTGTAAAATGTACATTTCTTTCTCTCATTTTTTAAATATAAAAGGTTATTAACTTTCCTTATAATTTGAGAATTTGTTTCAAAACATAATCCAAGTAAATACCAAACTTGATAGAATTATCACTTTATATGTATTGTAACAAAGTGTGCGACAGTAGATACAAGTCTGAGAATGACCAGAGCTGTTTCCCTATTAAAGTGGCCTTATTGCAGTACTATTGGACTAACCACTAGAGGGCGTTAGGGTATGGGTTTGGCTCAGGATTACCTGATTAAGGAAATGCGTAATTAGCCAGGTAATTATTAGAACAGGTGCCAATGGTTAACTGGTCAAGAACAGGTATATAAACTCTGTTCACCTGGGGTTGGGTGTTCAGAAGGAGGTGAACAGGTCTGTGTGAAGGCGGGTAGGGGTAGGGGTAGGGGTAGGGGTAGGGGTAGGGGTAGGGGTAGGGGTAGGGGTAGGGGTAGGGGTAGGGGTGCCTAAAAGAAAGGTATTTTGAGATTGGTATTGTGTTCCCTTTTAATTTGAAGATGACCAACAACCATACTTTTGGGATATACCTGCCACAGGTCAGGTATTCACGGAGCATTTTATATCAAAGCTGCCGATAGGCCTCTCTGTGGAGTGACGGCCTCAATCCCGCCTCAGCGAGGTAATAGATAGTCACTGCACTGAGCTCTCTCGCTTTTGCTTCTCACTACCAGGTTAGTAAGGTAGGTATAACTAACCTCTTCCAGTTGTGTGATCAACTCTTTTTAAAAAGAGCTTTTTCTTCGAGTTTTCTGTAGTTCCCTGGCAAATTATTGCTGGAAGTCAGCTTGTCTACAGTGGGGTATGACAGTACAAAACTCAAACAACTTAAGTTCTTCAATAAAAAAAAACAAAGAAAACTTGTATGTATTAGAAGGGTTATGTCCTACAGAAGAATTTCATAAGAACGTAAAGTAAGTTACAATGGCAATGCACTGTTTCTAAACAAAGGGTAGTTGGTAGCACACAGACATAATGGTAAGAACCATCACCTGCAGTGCTGCTTGTATCACAACGGTATGAACCAAATAGTACAGTTTAATATGACCATTTCAGGACCACTATGCGTTATACGTTCCAAATCCTTTGGTTTCCTATTGCTGGCAATGCTGTGTTTTTCTACCAGTTATGTTGAGGGTCCTTAATACCAATACAGGCCAGGGATGTTTTTTTGTGTCACAAGGGAACTGTCACAGCCCTGATACTAAGACAAATTGTAGTTTAGTTTTATATTTTCTGTTCACGTGGTGTATTTATCTTTGTGGTTAATATTTGGAAATAAAGCTCTTACAATAAACACACATTTAAAAACTATTGGCGACTTCTGCTTTAAAAACTGTAGTATTAGCAGCAATTTAGTTGTGTTTTTGTATTGCAATGTGCAGTAACAGTAGTCGCAGCTGCTCCAGTCATAACCCCCCACACGCTCCACTTCCAACATGATTTCTGGTAATGAATGATTTGCACATCTGTGTGAAGCGCACCCACCCAGTTTGCTGTCTGCCTCCCCAATGTCAGCAAGTCAAAGTGGGTGCCACTCGGGTCAAACAAAGCGACTCTGAAATCAGTTCCAACATCAGCTTGGT
This sequence comes from Acipenser ruthenus, assembly GCF_902713425.1. Classification (NCBI taxonomy): domain Eukaryota; kingdom Metazoa; phylum Chordata; class Actinopteri; order Acipenseriformes; family Acipenseridae; genus Acipenser; species Acipenser ruthenus. The sequence goes on from NC_081196.1 coordinate 32,421,068, forward strand.
TTTAGTTGTGAATCTGATGGTTTAGTATGAATAGAGACTGAGGCCTTTGCTGTAAATGTTCTGAAGCAGATTGAACTCTATCCTACTGATGGAAGCGGTGGCACTGGCAGTCTGCTATAGCCGCAGATCAAGTCATCTCAATCCCAGTGGCTGATGGAAACAAGCCATTAGTCTAACGTATAAGAGGAGAATCAGTCGCACGAACAAAGATCTGGATAGAACATTCAAGAAAGTAATGCAATGTGTCATTTGAAGCTGGGGTCAACTGAAAGACAGCAGGGTTCTGTTCAGTTGATCTAAATGGTTGCAGATGTACATGTATATGCTTGTTTAAATAGGCCCTGCAACGGTAAATATGTTTTTGTTTCGTTATAAATATGGTTAGTTTGATTTAAAAATGAAAATGTTTAAATTTTGGATATGGCAGGGCTGGGAGGCTAAACTTCCCTCCCTGTCTAATTGAAAGGAATGTGCAGCAGGTGGCCAGGTGTCAATTACAAAAAATGATAATCAATTAACCTGCCTTTAAAAAGTCTGGAAAGCCAATCCTTTTGTTCTTTTGTTTGGGTCTGTTCTTTGTGTACCAGTGTGGAGACGCATGGCTGTGTGGCTATCCAGGGAAAGTGGACCAAGACCAAGGACCACGTGTGTTAACCGGGATCCTGATTCATGGCAAGAATTAATTTAGGGGATTTTAATACCACCAAAGTTTATTTAGTTTGTGCAGGGAGACGGTTCCTGAAGTGGGATCTCCCTTTTATTTAATGGGAGTAGACTAGAGCATGGCCCGAGCTTGGCCACCTTTTGTTTTTTGGTTGCTTTTGTACAGTGTTTTGTTTTGCCTTTTTGTAAATATGTACACTGTTTGTATATATCCTTCCGCACCAGGTGTACCATTGCTGGCACCCTAGTGGTGGACACCAATCACTGCAACTGCCTGGGATTTTCAATAAAACCTGAAACGCTGCACTGGTGTCCAATCACAAACCCTCTGTGTGTCTCTCAGCGGATACCCACACAGTAACAGTACACCCCTGTTACAGACCATCTATAGTGTTTTTTCACAGGCAGAAAAACAAACCCTATTTTAATTATCCCACTTATCTAGGAAACAAAAACACCCTAATCTAACTAGTACTTTACAAGCACAAAACACTATAGATTATCTCTTCGTGAATTGCCGCAAATTGAAAAGCTGACATTCCCTTGACCTCTTTTTACTATAATTATTACCTTGAAACTGTGGGAACAAAAATGAATAATCCCTGTTTTGAAACGTTGTTGCTGTTTTGGAAGTAAAAACAAGTGATTTTGTTACAACAGCTTTTAAACTCAATAACATTCTTGGAATATTTCCTTCCTGATTTACACACACACACACAGCAGTAATGTGTGGTTTTGAATTAACTAAAATAATTAGAAATTATTGTGAAGTGCACTTTTAAAATTTGTATTTGATGTTTGCCAAAAACAAAACACAAATGTTCTCTTTGGACACAGTATAGGAGTGCTACACCAGTTCTTTAAAAAAATAATTAAATTTTCATACCTGTGTTATGGACCATTTGTATACAAATGGTCGGATGATGGGTTTCATGTATTTATCCAATTTCTTTAAGAAATCTGGCTGAGTATGATCAACTGGGGATCTGTTGTTCTTATCCAGGCAATATGTTATGCTGTTGTGGCTTCCTTGATAAAAAAAATAGCAACAGGCATTAGTTTAAAACACATCTGTTGCACTAGAAATAAACAACATGAGTACATTTAAGTGACCTTAAGTTAATTAGATGTTACTAGCGTTACAAATAAAACCATCAAGTCAATGTTTTAGGAGTGCTAAAACATTGCTGAACTTGACTGCAAAATGGAATATAAACGCAGCATTCTTTCTGATGAAATTGAGTGCACAGAAGGCTATAAAATGTAAAATGATTGTGAGGAACTGCTCACTTACCTACAGTACCTGCACATTCATAAGAGAAGCAGTGAAAATTGTATGGAGTACAAATAAAGGGACTTTTAATGGGGGGGTGCGGGGCGGGGGGGGGGGGGGGGGTGGAATTAGGGTGAACCAGTTAGTTGATAGATACCGGTATGTGGTTTAGCTGTGGTTGAGCTGTGTTTCTTTAGGTGTTCTTATTCCATGTGTTAATAAAATATGCTTGGTAACAGCATTACATAATCATATTTAAATAATTTGAATAAGCCTTATTAAACACAAATCTTAATTAAAAAGGCGTAGGAAGAACGTGCTTTCCATGTTACTTTTACTGGATAACAGTCTGTGTCAACACTGGATATGTTTCACATGAAAATACTACAGTGCAAGTTGCTGCAAATTAAAAATGCTAAGAAGCAGATATTTATTCTGTAGTAACATACATTAAAGAACATGTTCAAAAAAATTAATTGACAAGAATTATAATGGTACCTGGAATAGCAAGATTGTACAGGGGCACATCCAGCAGTTGGTCGGGTAATTGTGACATCCATCTGTCTGTCTGCAAACTTTTCAGTAATCCACCACTGGCAGACTCTGACGACACTGAACTCATCTTTTCTTAACTATAACCAGGAACAAATATGCACAAATATTCGATTGTGTCACTGTTTTAAATGAACATATATGTACCAATATGAAAACTGTTAAATTATCTTATTGATTATTGTTCAAATAATTAACATGTGTTGTATATAAGCTGTATCTCCTTGTTGCAATTTCAGTCACAATGTGCAAGGCAGCAGACCTGACAGACTTTAATGGTGAGATAATAGTAGGGGCTTTTCTGGCAGGTGTTTCCATAGTCAAGATTAAACAAATTATTGATGATTCATTTGTTTCAAAAGGAAAAACAACTATTAAAATAGAGCCATAACAGAGTTTTAAATGTCCTTTATTAACTCCAACTGTTGCAAGCAATAGCAAGCGCATACTTATTTAACTCAGTGACAAGTTCAAGGAGGCTGGAAGCTTGTCCCTCCTAAAACTATATCTGGGGAATGTAAACAAACTGAACTGTCAATTTGGTTTATTTTGTATCAAAGTACAGTTCCTAGAAGATTAAGTTAGAATAATATTGTAACAACAAGCGTGGGCAGAACCTTGTGTCTGTAGCCGGATTGTTTGGGACTTTTTATGCGTGTCGGACCATGCTCTGCAAGCCGGATATCAGATCATGCAACTTACAGACACCTGCTCAAGACAGTTTGGCACTAGTAATTGCTGGCACACAGGACTTAGTGAAGGCAATGCACGGGGACTTTGCAAAAGAGCTCGCCCTACTTAAACTATTGGATGCAACCTTGCACCAGCGGTGACCTCTCCTCACCAGTGCAGGAAAGGTTGACAAGAGACTGAGGGGTCCACCGGTCAGAGGCAGGGAGGTGATACAGCATTTACAATGTTTCATCTGTGTATGCCCGTGGGACTATTTAAGCAGTGCCTCTGGTTGGTGATGCACTGACAATGGTCTGAACATGTTCGTTGTGTGTACTGCAAATAAAGACCCTCCTGTTTTACTGAATACCCATGTCCTGATTCGTTTTTTACCTCCACATTACAATACAGTGAACTGCAGATGTAAAGAATCGCCGGTAATAATGAATAGGCTTTGTTCTCATCTATACAGTATTTAAAGTATAAACACAAATAACCACGTTGGTAAATATATTCTATATAAATTTAAACCCATTTCCTGTTTAACATTGTTTTACACGAAGAGGACTGAACCGATTAGGCACACATTCAATACTGACTAAAATACATAATTGTAGATTGAAGACACACGTGATAAAACAACCTATTTTTACCAATGAAAAAGTTTGTACGTAACATTTATCTCTAGGTGACAGTGGCGTGAAATGTGTTCATATTCACATACAGTATTGCTTTGTGACGAGTCTAGACTACTTTTATAAAAGGCAATCAACACCTGTACAAGTATGAATCTTGTATTAAATCTTCTGAGTTTGTTATACCGTTGTGTGATCTTTACCTGTAACAATGCGCTCTAATTGTAAATTGTTTTCAAAATATACTTACATATGTTTAAGTGACGTCACCACTCCAGCAGTCTAGTTGCTTCCTGGATTTCCCAATTGATGGCGTTAATAACCTGTTTTACTGGTTCTAATTGGACATGAAGTGTGTGACACACCCGTTCTTGAAATCAAACGTATTTGTAACTAGGTGCAATGTATGCCGGTGTTGCTGGCAGCTGGCAAGTTATATTATTGTATGTCATGAATTGGAAACGCCTGGTCTTTTCTTTGTGTTAGGTCGGGAGCGTCACCTCCATGGAGACAAAAGTGAAACAGGAGACCTAACTTGAAACGTGCCGTTTCCACCTTGCTATAAGGATACAGTATAAACAAAATGTATTGGTACTCATGTGCAGCATTACGTTGTTTTATTGTTAAACTATTATTATTTATTATTAAACTACACCTGCAGGACCACCACAAAATTACCATAAACTCAGACAAATTGGACTGCACTATTACTTGTAGCCAATCATCTGCGAGCAAGGCAGTTCTTCGCGTGACTGCAATATGAATCCATGGGCAAGCCTGCAGGATCCCATTTTGGCGCAATAAATAACTACTGTATTTGAGAAAAAAAGTCAACATATGCATTTACATATAATTATATTTAAAATACTGCGTGTATGATGCCATTATGAATTCCATCGAGCTCATACATTCTACAGTAAATGCGGATAGCGTTTCTACTGTATTTGTTGTCATGTCCTTGTTCAAGCATTTCTGTGCGTTTTTAGTTACGTTACTTTAGTTGCAGACGCCGTCATCAGTTACCCCGTGTTTTGTATCATCTTTGAAGTGTCTGCTCACCTGTGTTGGTGATGCCATGCCCCTGCTAATGTAATGTTAGAATCTCTTTGCAGCTGCTGTCAATTAAAACATATCTCGCATGTACATCAGTAGATGTTACAGTGAATCAGTTTGAGGTTTTCTTTCTCCAGCCAGAAAATCCTGCAGGGCAACAATGTTATTTCTGACTGCATGATTTGCTATACAATAGCACCACCTTCTGTTCAAAACGGATACAAACAGTTCTCAGCTATAGCGCAACTAATAATAATAATAATAATAATAACAATAATAATAATAATAATAATAATAATAATAATAATAATAATGACACCACATCAACAGCATTTGGTTTACCCACAAATCAGACGCAGTTTTTACACTTTAAAACGGGATTCTTGGATAGCCCCTTAGTACATTCTTCAGTTGCACTGATCACAAACCAGACCTCCCTGATTGTACAGTTTGCTCTGCCTCTCTGTATTTTTAACCTTTTACCACTCAACTATACTGGCAGCAAGAGTGAGCCCCTAGTTTATGACCCAGAAAAACAATGATCTCCTTTCTCTCTAAAAATTACATTTCACATGCTGAAACAATTTCAGTAAATGCATATAGATATCAAATGTAAATAGATTTTCCATGATTTATTTAGTCATTTAAAAATGAATGCGACCCTATTACACACGTTTGGTTTCACAAACCTTGATCAGCACTATTTTTGGACTATCTAATGTTACCTTAGGTAAGGGAGTCTGAGGTTAGACCTAAAGGGGATATCACATGTCCGTGGTGTATAAATAAAAATGAGTGCTTAACTTAATCTTAGCTTGTAATAAGAGACCAGAAAACCCATCCTGGCTCCTGAACAACTATTCCCTGCTCATTTATCAGAAGCCGAAATTATCGTCTTTCTGCCTTTAAATAAGAGGCTGTGAAAGCAGGACACATAAGAGATCTTTAACGATGTGTGTCTTGTTATGCTTTTAATTTAATTAGGAGCATGAAATGACTAGAAAGGTTACTCCAAACCATGTATAGCATGTTAGCACAGACAGGTACCTAGTTCCAATTTTCCCACCTACTTTTCTCTACTTGTTTAGGCTGTTCAGTATGCATGTCTAGTTGGGTCTGACTACGTATATACTGGTTATTGTAGGAGTTGTATTTTTCAACTAAGAAGGATACATAGTTTTCTGTTTGTAAAGTAAGGCAAAGTTTTGCAAGGGTGTTACAACTAAGAGTTTATGATACATAGATTGACATATGAGAAATTAATTTAAAAAAGCTGACCTTGAGTCTTTCTCCACCTCTGCAGGTACGGGTGTGCCAACCATAGTGAAGGCACAAGCAGCAAGCTGGTGATTTATGGAGGCACTGGTAAGTTCAGCAAGGTGAATTAAAATAGCTAGTGGCCACAGTGTAAAAGTAAAAGGAGAACATTAATTGCATGCACGAAAGATATATAAAGATCATTAGTTATTAGTAGTAGTATCTTGACCATCAGATTCTGGAAGTAGATTGATCATTTATAGATGTGTCCACAAGCATTCATGTTCCCCTTTAACAGTTGCCTATGAACAGTATACCGTTGCACGTGCACACACACACACACACACACACACACACACACACACATTAACAGGCAGCTAACTTAAATCAGCATGCTGTAAACTCTTGCTGCTGGAGCATGGTTGTGTCCACTATGTTTCCTTTTATAATCAGTATGATAGCACCATGAGAAGGATTATTTGTTTCCCTAGCCCCATATTTATTTAATCTCCCCTTCTGGCTGTAGAGATGGCAACGGCTGCCCCTCCACCTCTGGAGATGGTAACAGCTTCTCCCGTTCTGGCTCTAGTCAGCAGTGATGACTCCTCTTCTGGCTCTAGAGATGGCAGCAATGGGATATCAGGGCAGTATCTCCACTGGTGACCCTGTTCCCCACAAGTCACAGTGTGCTCTGGGGGTAGTTCAGGGTGCTGGGAGAACCAGACCTCTCAGGCCTACAAAGTTGTTATTAGGGCACTGTTGCCTCATCTTGGCCTGCTTATTAAGGGGCAGGCTACAAAAGTCCGACAGCATCCCAACATCTAAGGTTGCAGGGAACCTGCAGTGGCACCAGTCACTCTCCATTTTTTCTGTAGTTTCCATCTTTGTCACTAGGGGCACTATCCCCAGAAATAGTGGACACATAGGCGGAAGACTGCAGTTCAGTGCTTTTGTGCACATTTTTAAATTAAAAACCAGCACCCAAGCAAAGCTATCTCAGCATATCGACAAGGAGCACATCATTAATATTAGTAGGTTAATACATTGTGTGTATGCTATAGTCATCTCACACAGTTCTGTTAGCTCAAATTGTGTTAAAGGCAACCCACAGTAGGAAATACGCAAAAAACACAGGAGTTGCAGTGAAACGCTGTAGCGTATGTTTATTAATGTACAGTGGTTGGCAAAACAAATAAAAGTACAGTACAAAAACAAGGAGTGCTAACTAAACACCAGTCCCTATCTAGGACAGGACAGCCAAGCAGTTCCCCTGTACAGAAAACAATTGGTAATTTTACCAACAGCACAACTATTCCACACAGTAACAGTTCTTCTTGAATACGTACAGAAATATTTCAGAAACACATATCTCGCTCTACAACCTTCTCCCTGATAGTCTCTCCTCTGAACTGGATTTGAGGCACATATTAATTTCAGCCATTTTGACTATGGCCTTCTGGGAAATGTAGTCTTTGTCGGCAGCCATTTTACCCCACTACACAGACAGTTAGTTATTGTGGAAACAGGATTGTTTTCATTCTGTTACTTACATATGCATTGTTACACACTATACCATACATCCCACAAACCACTCGGTCACAATATAAAATGTGTGTATATATATATATATATATATATAGACACACACACAGTATATATATATATAAAAAATACACAGTGCCGTGAAAAAGTATTTGCCGCGTCTGATTTTCTGCATATTTTTGACACTGAATGTTATCAGATCTTCAACCAAAACCTAATATTAGATAAAAGGGACCCTGAGTGAACAAATAACTTGATACATATTTCATTTAATTATTAAAGAAAGTTATGCAACACCCAATGCCCCCATGTGAAAAAGTAATCGCCCCCTTAGACTCAATAACCCTTTTATGCAGCTGTACCAAGATTGCATTGCTAATCAATCATTCAATTGGAATCTCGGTACATCTGCACATTAACTGCTTTGTGCACTTCCATACAAATACTCCTTTTACTGTGAAGTGATTGTGCTATCCTCGTGTCTAAATACAAACATACATTTTATAACACTTGTGCTACATAACCCCACATTATATCCTGTGCACCAATACATATACACCAACATTAATACAGCACACGCAACATATAAACACATGCATTTTCCTTTTGTTAAAAAATGAAGGCCCTCAATCATAAAATCATGATAAACGACTCTTACACAATTCTTATGATGTTGCATTAATATAGCTTTATTTCATAGAGAAATACATTTGGTAAAATGTTTAATAGTGGTACATAATTGAATTCACATTACACATATGGTTGCTAAAAATCATTAAAAGAATGAATAAATCAAAAAACTGAAATCAAATGTTAATTTAACTTAGAGTAAGTAGCAGGGTTCTGAAAAATATAGCGTTATACATCCCCACGTGTTGATACAACTATTTAAAATAACGTTCTTGTAACTTCTCTTTTCATTGTTAACATCCTGACAACTTTTTTTTTTACACTTATAAATTCAAAGTATGTTCATTAAAATAAATGACAGGTACGTTATTTAAATAGTTGTAGCAACACCTGGGGACGTGGGACGCTATATTTTGCAGAACCCTGCTACTTGCTCTTTAATTAAGCTTTGTGAATGGGGCCTGTAAGTGGGGTAACTTACACCAAATCAAGACAACTAAGATAACAAACCAGAGAAACATCACTGAATCAGCCTCTCCATCATCTTGATTTAAGGCCATTGAACAGAAGGAGCATTGGTGTGTTTAGGAAAATGAAGAAAATAGAAACAAAAAAGGACAAGCTTCCTTAGTCTAACATCATGCCCTATATGAACAGATGAAGGACTTTTTAAAATAACAATAGACATCATTCCATCGACTATCACCTGCAAGAAAACAATTGTAAAAAATTAGATTAAATTTTGTTCATCACTGCAGTAGTAGGACATGCTAATGTCTTCACAGATTCAGATAGAGTAGTCTGGCTCTTTTTTTGACAGTAGTTGAGATCACGGCAATCATGAGGTATCATAACAGGTTATAAACAACAACATTAGATAATCAATGAAAAAAAAAAGGTTTGAATTTTTATTGTGCCTGTTAACTCCAAATAACAGCAGGCTTGTCTTCTACAAGTGTACCACTGCTTAAAAACAGAGAAATGACCTGCATTGTTTTATACAGAAATTTACAGTTTTGTAAAAAGAATTTGGGGGGTATTACTAAGTTAGTAAATAGATGAGAAGGCTACTAGCTTTAAGAAGAACAGTACTTGGAGTTATTTTCTGTTCCATCACAAAGGAAACACTGTTTTAGATGCATTCATTGACAGTTTAAAACATCTTCCAGGACTCACCTTTGTAGAATATTTCAATGCAGTTTTCAAGAAATAAAGTATTATTTGGCTCCTTCGGTCTCCAGTTTGTGTATTTCCACGCGGATCCATCTGTCCACTTAAAGCGAGTACCCTACAAGAGACACAGGAACAGTCTGACACCATACAGAAAAACAGTCCACTGACAGTGTAACAATGCCACACTGGAAAAAGCCTTAGAAAGACAAACTAAATGTTACAGAAGAAATTGAAAGACTTCCCTTTCTCTCACATATAGACAGTTAAGGGCTTTCATGCATACTTTTATTCAATAAAAAATAAACCATACAAAAACCAAACAAAAGCCTAGCTCACACTGGAGCGCTAGCTAATACACACAGGAACCTTACTACATACAGGACAGCTAAGCTGTTTCCCTGTCAAAACAGTAACACCAGTAAACCTTGCAGTCCAGCGCTGTAAAACACACAACAGTCCTCACACAAACTTAGGCCCTACTCGCCCTGAACTACAGCTGTATCCTCTCTACAACTGGGCTTCTTCCTTCAGCAGCAGCCCTGAATGAACAAATGAATGATCTGTGGGGTTTTTATCCCTCACAAAAGTATAGGTTGGTGCTGATTTACAATAATCGCCAACTGCCAAAACAATTAAATTAACAATTAAACAAATTAACAAAACAATTAAACAAACAGTTAACACATGTTTGCACATGTGTTTGGCAGGGAGGATTTCAACCCCCTCACTGCTCTGCTACAGTGTATTATGATAATTGATGCTAACGTGATTTGGCTTTTAATTATAAAGAGGCCTGGTCACCCAAAAACTCACCCTGACTCTTTTTTCTGCTCATTTACAGAAGCCAATCAGGCTGTAAAACCAGGACAGATTCCAACATATCTTGAAGGGTTTGTGTCTTTTTATGCAACTCATTTAATGTAATGAAGAAATTGATAAATACTTCGTCAAAATGTTTGTCAATGAATTTATTAAGTATCTCTTATTATTTCTTATTTCTGAACAATACCGCAGTGCCCCATATATATTGCGGGACAGAGAACTACCCTGTTGCATATTTAATTCACTACTTATCTCTGCTTGTTTAGTTTATTAATGTTGCAGTTTAATTAAGAGTAGGACAAGGTTCTGCAAGGAGGTTACAGGAGTTCATGATACATAGGCAGAAAGATGAAAAAAATAAATTAAAAAAGGCTGACCTTGAGTCTTTGCCCACCTACAAAGGTACGAGTGCATTGTCCATATTGACGACACACCAGGGTAGCAAGCTGATTATTAATGGAGGCACTGGTCAGTGCAGCAAGGTGTCCATTCTTGAATCTATTCTGGCAGTAAATCTTGGGAAAAATAGATTTGTACCTGTATTATATATGTAATGAGATATGCATACATTTGGACTCTCAAAGAGACTAAACTCACAAAAATGGATCCACATGTGATCTGTTTATTTAATGAATTTGCCTTTTTCTAAAACAATCTCTCCTCTGGCTAAAATGATCTCAACTTACCTCAGCATCCTGGAATGTTTTTTTCATGGGGAAGAAGTGATACTTGATTGAAGCTGTAGAAAGAGACAAGACATGCTCAGGGTTTCCAGAGGGACTTAACATTTGCCCAAATACAGTATCAGGCACCCACCTGATGCTGCCCATACTGTAATGCCACAATACCACACAAGGACAATCTCTGAGCTGAACAAACGAAAAGAAATCGACAGACTTACTAAGTGTTGTAAAAACACAACTAGATTAATATTTGCTTGGAATTACATTTTATCAGTAGCCAGAATCTTTTCGATTAGACAAAAAAGGGAAAACACTCTACACTGAACAAACATGGTTTGGTTCTCTATTTAAAAATATTAGAAGTTGCCTGTGTATTAGTATCTGATAGTGCCATCAGTTGTGTTTGTAAAGTAAGTGCACATTTTGTAAGCATTCCCTATTCCCCCTCTTTTCACACCTTTGGCCATGTTGGATCTGTCCTCATCCACTGCATCTTCAGTGATATCCAGCTCTATTCCATCCTGATCTTCAGTATCAGTCTCAGCGATGTCTTATCATACAGTATCACCAAAACAAAATGGTTAGTAGTAATAGTAGTAGCAGCAGCAGTAATAGTACTAGCAGTAGTCGTAATAGTAGTTGTAGTGATATGATTGACTTGGAGTTGATAATCCCGAAGCAGGGATCTCATGTGTGCCGCCCCCTTTGAGGTTCATTAGCAGGGCTGCGGGCTGGCAGGGGGTCTCAGGGGAGGACAATGATTTTGCACTCCAATGTAAAGCCTCCTACATGACAACTTACTGTTTGTGGACATTAGAGACTGAACTCTTGGACACTCTTCTTTAGGCAGGCAATGACTCATGTTTCTTACTTAATGTACAGTAAGTATCCCTGCTGTAGGTTCATGTGAACCTTTGTTATTCATTTCTGTAAACACACATGGAGTCAGCACCTGCATTAGGAGTGGATATTAAATCATTAAATAAGTCTCACCACTTGTGGAATTAGAGTCCTCCAAGTCCCCTAAAGCAGTATCCAGAGCACTTACATCAAGTCCAGCATCCTTCTCCATTTGGATCTGAGCTAACACTGGTGTGGCAGTAAAACCTGAACAACATCATCATCACCATTATCAATTATCAATGATCTATATCACAGATATTCTGTTTTGTTATTTGGTGCTGTTTCAAAAGACACAATAAGATGCTAATCATAAAAGCACAAGTATCTAAGCCAAGTAGACCAACGTTTCCACTAATATTTCTGTCAATGTACAATAGAGTCCAATCCACCCGCACTACCCTCCAGTCAGTATAAGGGTGGTGTATACACCAAGAAACCTTACCTGCCACAGCCAGCATCAGTAGGACAGTTATCTTCATCATTCTGAAACAAAGAGCATCCACAGGACTAGGCATTAAGAATTACGAGAATACATACTGTCGAAACTCCGCTGATTGATACATTTTCTTCATATGCTTAAATTATTTTGTAACAAATGTATGTGATTGTTAAGATTTATGGAACTAACTAAACATCATGTTTTACTTTAAGAGCATGAATTAACTGGGTGAAGCAGAATAAACACTAGTTAAAATACAAATCAAAGAAAATGTATTCTTATAAAAATAATAAAAGTGTTGAAAATAAGATTTTGAAAAATAAAAAAAAGACCATACCTGATTACAGATCTGCCTTCAGAAGCTTGTGGTGTATTAAGTGTGCATTATTTCGGAGCGCTTTTATAGAGCTGTGGAACAGTAACCTGTCCACTGCACATCTGGGAAGGCTCATAAACTCTTATCTCTTCAGTGGACAGGTGGCATCCAGGTGCTGATTATTACTGATGATTATATGGACCCTGGAAGAAAATAAATTAACAGATCAATAGGCCTACAATAAAAAATTATAATATGCTAAATAAATTACAACTTATTGCACATTGTATCTGGACAAATAAAGATATCAGTCACAGAATGATGTGATATCTACAAAATAGGCAAAGTTTTAACTGGTCGCCTGGCATCTCTCAAGTAGGGTTTGCTGTGGCATGGTGAGGTCAATCAACCAGTCCTTCTCTAGCCTGTCCAGCATTGCAACCTGAAAGATCCCGATCGCATGACTCATCCCACACTTCAGTGCCTTTACTAGGTAAGCCACTGGATGTCCTATGAAAATATATTTTAATGTATGTTTTGAAAAGGAGCGGCAGCTGTGTACTGTGGGGAAGGGTCTGGTGTGTAAACTATTAACGGAACAATGAAGCATTCGGTTATGAACAATGCATGGCTTGAGTCCCTGCAAAACAATGTAATAAAATAGCAGACAATAAAAGGAGGCATGATAACATGCAAATTAAAGTAAATAGGCTTACTGATGACAAGAGAGAACACTGTTCAAAATATAAAAATAAATAAATAAATGATAAAAAAATGTGGGCTTAGCTATCCTTTATAAGTGATTATATACAGTCTATAAACATGTACTTAAAAAAGTGTGTGTGCATGATTTAACCCTGTGCGTGAGTTATAGGGACTACGTTAGTAAAGCTGTTTCCTCACGAGTAAGGGCATTTTTGAGTAAATTTACCATTTTTTCCAGGTAAGTAGTTATACTTTACGTTCATTTTTTTGAGTTACTAACTGCCTACTTACCCTAAGTGAGCAGCAGTGTGGAGGGCAGCAGTGTGGAGTAGTGGTTAGGGCTCTGGACTCTTGACCGGAGGGTCGTGGGTTCAATCCCAGGTGGGGGACACTGTTGCTGTACCCTTAAGCAAGGTATTTTACCTAAATTGCTCCAATAAAAACCCAACTGTATAAATGGGTAATTGTATGTAAAAATAATGTGATATCTTGTAACAACTGTATGTCGCCCTGGATAAGGGTGTCTGCTAAGAAATAAATAATAAGTAAATTTACGTTCTTGAGTATATTTACTTTTTTCAAACTTACCAAGTGATTTTTCAATCTTGTTAAAGTCAATTTCCATGTAATTACAATGTGTAAATATACACCTTTTAACTTAATGGTGTAAATTTACACAGAGCATATAAACCTGCTGAAACTGGGATATTTGATGGGAGAAAACCAAGATGGACCTGTTGCTTTTGTTGCAGAGGTGAAGAGAACAGAGGAGCAGACCATACCCTGCTGAATGAATATTTCTTCCTAGGGTCACTTTCCTGAATGGCACTGAATGTTACTTTTAAGGCACTATAGATTTGATAAGCAAACCATTTATGTTCTTTACTTCAGGCAGATTTGGAAGCTTCCGCCAACAGGAAACATAAAATTCCAGTTTTGACCAAAGTGACTTTGGCCTTATATTTTTATGGCTATGGACTAGCACAGATGTCCAATGCTGCAAGTCAGGGAGTATCCCAGTCTTCAGTGTGCAAAATAATTGCTGATGTAACTGAAGCCCTGATGAGCTCCAGCATATAAAGTTTTCCCACGATCAGTGGCTGAGCAGCAACAACATAAACTGTTGTTTTTTCAAGGTGCAGGTATGCATCAGATAATTGATTGTACACATGTAGCAATACGACCTCCTGCAGAGACTGAAGTTGTTTATAGAAACAGAAAAAAATTCCATTCCTTAAATGTCCAGTTTGTCTGTGATGCCCGTTGCCGAATCACAAATGTATTTGCTAATTTCCCCGGATCTTGTCACAATTTGGAGATTGTCTGAGAGTGGAGAAATCAAAGATTGCTTTCCATGTGGTAAGTGCATTTATTAGCATATTTAAATTACTTACGTAAAAACATTCTGCAAAGGGTTGTGTCATCTGTTGCAAGTGGCTTCTGACTCCAGTGACCAGCCCCACAACAAGAGCTGAGGAAACATATAACAACGCACACAGAAAAACACGAATCAAAATAGAACATACCTTTGGAATGCTTAAGAACCGCTTTGGTTGTCTACACAGACAACAGAAGCCTACAATACGCACCAGAAAAATGTTGCAAAATAATTCCGGTGTGTGCTATGTTGCACAATATAGCAATAAATAGATATGTACCACAGGTTCTGAGAAGGAACAGACGACAAATACCAGCTTTGGAGGACCCAGATAATGAGGTTTATGGAGATCAGCCAGCCATGCAAGCCACACAAATCAGGCAGTGATTAATTGAAAATATGTTTGCATAAAAATGTGTACAAATAAATCACACAAACAAGCCACATTCATTTGTCATTTATTTTTTTCATTACATTACTTCCATCTTTTTAATATTTTACTCTTTACAGATTTTTTTGTACTCTTACATTTTCGAAGCCTTACTTAATTCTCCTCTTTTTCAGTGCATGGCAATGGCTCAGTTTGGCTTTCCTTACAAACTACTTTATGCTACACCATTGCTTGTTTGATTTATTTTATTTTAATGTGTTTACTGTGTCTTTGAAAATTGTAAGAAAACACTTTGAAAACATTGCAAAAGTCTTGTTATTTTGTTATCTTGTTATCAGTATATCCAGACTGTATTCTTCTTTGTGGCTGGTTCTTCCTGTAGTTCTGCAGTTGCATGTTGTCTTCTTTTGGGTTTTTTTTCCTGTTTGGGAACTGGAGGTTGAGGGTAGATGATAATTTTCATGATCCGAGTCCTCAATCCAGTGTTTTATCTTCTTCAGGTGTGTGTGTGTGTGTGTGTGTGTTACATCAATTTTGTGAGTGAGTGTTCTTCATTGGACAAAATTACACGGTCATTCTTGTCCTTGTACCAATTATCTTGCTCATCACTGTTTCCTGGTGCTGTAAAAGCAATAATAATGGAAAATAGGATTTGCTTGCAGAATACGTTCATTACATATTCAACAAAATGGCACATTTCAGTATATTTCCATTGTACTCTACACAACACACTTTCAAAAGTTTAATTAAATATTTTACGGAAATAAGCATTTGAACATGTTATGAGCTATGACAGAAAATCCCACAAAATGGTTGTCTAGTTCCTATAACCTTTGTTTATTATCTGATGACAAATCACCTTTTATTAATAATGCCTTTTCATTAAAAATGCACTGTTTAAACTAGAGCAAGTTAGTATAGAGCAATACAGAGCAATGAACCTGTTAGTCAACTGCTCAGTCAGTCAGCAAGCCAGATCATTCTAGAAGTGAAAAGTCTGATTGAGACCATCTTTATTAAACAAGTTATTTTTAAAATATATATTTCAGTCGGAACGTTCAAAGGCAAATGGTATTTTAAACAATAAACATTGAAAACTACAAAGTCTAAACAAGACATCTTGCAGTGAATATTACTGCTGATCACTCAGACATAAAAGTGAGTAGGTCTGTCATTTCAAGAAATATGACTTGAAGAGGTATTTAACTGCACTCTGTAAGTTTGTTATTAAATGAAATTCTAATACATTGCAGGGGCATCACTGACTAGTTTAAGTTGTCTGGGTTGTTTTATTAATCTGAATTTGTCCTGCCTGAACTTCTTTTACCATTATTGTCAATGCATGTTAAACAGTATACAATTCACAGTAAAGCAAAGAGTTATGCGCTTGGTAGCACAAAAGTAAATAAACGTAGATGAACAATTAGGTTACCGAGCACACCGTATAAACCAAATATGGAAGCTATTCCAATAGGTGAACACCAGGGGCAGTAGTTAGCTCATCCTCAACCACTTCAAAAGTAGCTATGTCAATCCAAACTGGAAACTTCCATGAAATTAGGCTTGGAAGCAGGTGTGGAAAAAGTATTCAAACGTGTTACTTGAGTAAAAGTACTGTTACTTGGAAAAAAATGTAATTAACTAAAAGTCAAAGAAAACTACTTGAGTAAAACTAAAAGTACAAAAATATCATATCTTAAAAGTACTCAAGTATCAGAAGTAAAAAGTAACCGCCCTTCTACCCATGGAAATCCACCTGAAAAACAAAAACAAAAAGCGTCCTGCAGACCTCCAGTATGTATTCGCTTCTGATATTATTTACCTTTTCCTGCTTGATGGAAGACAATCTCCGTTCTTATTGTACACACACTCTGAACGCAGTCTGTCAGTGTCTACTTCCTAGCTGTCCTTACTGTATCTATTTAAATTTGGAATAGCAAATGAAGTTGTTTTTTGTTGTTTGTTTTAAACTCAATCGAAAATAGTGTTAATCAGCGGCTATAGCAACTACTCTAAGGTTTCATTCACAAGTTGTAAAACAAATGGATGCAAACTGACATAAAAAAGTTATTGATAACAAACACTTCACAAAACAGGGTACGAACAGCTGTATGTAAGTAGAATATTTTAATTAAATACGCTACTATATTAAATTATTATTCGCCGCAACTGGAAGTAGCCAGGGTCCACTGCTTGGATTAAACCAAAGAGCCTGAACAGACCACAGATGTTTTTTGAGAAAACTGCATTACTCATGGAATACTGAGGTAAACGCTTTGCAACAAAAACTAGTTCTTCATAAAATCAGGATAAAACTATTAGAAAAATGTATTTTTTAGCATTTGAGCCCTCAGGAGCCTTCTCGTCTTCGGATCGGGCATGTAAATGCACAAAGCAGACATTACTACACGATTAAACCTACTCCTTCAGGCTCAAATGCTTAATTTAAATCTCAAATCAGGAATTTTAATTTTAGTCACAACCTTTATCCATAAATAAAACACAATTCATGAAACAATTCTAGGATCAAATGTTAAAAATGTGAAATCCTGTTAATCTTCTAAACTACTAATGCATCCTTCGCAGCTAAACGTGTGTTTGTCGATTAAAAAATCAAACAGGTCTCTGGTTGGGCATCAACATTCTATGTCTTCATCAAAGCAAGCAGACACTGCGCATGCGGCTCTACTTTACCCAATCAGAATCCTGGCCAGCACAAGAGTCAGCGTGCTGAAAGAACGAGTGATTTAGTCTTTTCAAATAACGAAAGCAGAATAACTAAAACAGAGGTCAGAGAACCAATGGCAAACTCAGATCACATGGTCTCATTTGAAGTGCTTTTTAAATCCCAAAAAGTAACGACTAAAGCTAAGGTTTACAGTTTTAAAAAAGCCAACTATGAAACAATGAGAGTAGATTGTAGATTGTAGTAAAATAGAGAAAACATTCACAGAGATGGCTATTTTTAAAAAATGTAGTACTCGAGGCGCAAAACAAATACATCCCAAAAGTAGACAGATGGCCAAAATGGTTTAATCGATCAATTTAAAAAAAAAATATTCAGAGAAAAAAGACACTTTACAGAACATTTAAAAGGGATCAAGAACAAAGTACACAGAAAAAGTACTTGAAACTGCAAGCGCAAGTCAAAAAGGAAATTAGAAAGGCCAAGAGAGAGATAGAAATGAACATTGCCAAGAGGGCTAAAACCAATTCCTAAAAAGTGTTTCCAATATTATAACAGCAAAAGAACATTCAAGGAGGAAATAAAATGTCTAAGAGATACAAATGGCAACATCACAAATAGCAAATATATTAAATGATTACTTTTCACAAGTTTTTACAAAGGAGGATACAAACAAAATGCCCCACAGGTCAACCTGTTCCTATCCAGTTTTAAATTTAAACTTTAGCATAACAGAGGCAGAAGTGTTAAAGGGACTAGGAGCTCTTAAAATAAACAAATCCCCTGGGCCGGATGAGATCCTCCCAGTAGTACTCAAAGAAATGAAAGAAGTTATTTACAAACCGCTAACTAAGGTCATGCAACTGTCTCTTGAGACAGGGGTTGTACCGACAGACTGGAGAATTGCAAACGTAATACCGATCCACAAAAAGGGAGACAAAACCGAGCCAGGTAACCACAGACCAATAAGCCTGACCTATTATATGTAAACCTATGGAAACTATAATGAGATCCAAAATGGAAAATTACCTATATGGTAACAATATCCTGGGAGACAGTCAGCATGGCTTTAGGAAAGGGAGATTGTGTCTAGCTAACCTGCTTGATTTTTTTGAGGATGCAACATCGACAATGGATAATTGCAAAGCATATGACATGGTTTATTTAGATTTCCAGAAAGCTTTTGACAAAGTCCCGCACAAAAGATTAATTCTCAAACTGAACGCAGTAGGGATTCAAGGAAATGCATGCACATGGATTAGGGAGTGGTTAACATGTAGAAAACAGAAAGTTCTGATTAGAGGAGAAACCTCAAAATGGAGCGAGGTAACCAGTGGTGTACCACAGGGATCAGTATTAGGTCCTCTGCTATTCCTAATCTACATTAATGATTTAGATTCTGATATAGTAAGCAAACTTGTAAAATTTGCAGGCGACACAAAAACAGGAGGAGTGGCAAACACTGTTGCAGCAGCAAAGGTCATTCAAAATGATCTAGACAGCATTCAGAACTGAGCAGACACATGGCAAATGACATTTAATAGAGAAAAGTGTAAGGTACTGCATGCAGGCAATAAAAATGTCAATTATAAATACCATATGGGAGATACTGAAATTGAAGAAGGAATCTATGAAAAAGATATAGAAGTTTATGTTGACACAGAAATGTCTTCATCTAGGCAATGTGGGGAAGCTATATAAAAAAGGCCAACAAAATGCTCGGATATATAGTGAAAAGTGTTGAATTTAAATCAAGGGAAGTAAAGATATAACTTTACAATGCATTAGTAGGACTGCATCTAGAATATTGTGTTCAGTTCATGTGTATTGCACCGTAATGAAAAAGGGTTGCAGTCCCGCAAATAATAAGCACAGTACTAACACACACAATTAGACACACACAGGATCACAGGTCCAAAGTGAGTACTCGTATTGCATGTGGTGAAGTACAATACAATACGTGCTACAAATGGTGAACAAGTGGTGAAATGTTTTCCGGGTTTTAGTGCTGGCCGTGGGTGACAGCTCCGGATCGTGTTAGCCGTCTAGTCTACGTGAACAAATAACAATGAACAGCGATTTAGACAGACATACAAAACAAACAAAACATTCCCGGACCTCTAACAACAAAGCTCATGTCCTTTCGGTTATAGCGTAACCATTATAAGGACCAGATCACATCACTACGTCCCCTATTTATACCGTCAACCAGACTGCTGGCCTGAAGCAGAAAAGAAACTATGACGTACGGGAATGAGGGAATTTTGCTGCAGGTGAGTTTCCCTGGGTCTATGAGCCGAAGTGCTGCCTAAAGCTAGATAGCCCCTGGACAAGTCCCTGCAATGTGCTGGAGCGCCTTGGAGAAGTCGTGTATAGAGTACTGCTGCCACCTCGCGGAAACAAGGTAGTATTACACAGAGATTGCCTTACTCCCTATCAAGGCAACCAAGCCACAACCAGCCGTTCCAGACGCTCTTCTGCTTTCCTGCCCCACCCTTTCAGGTCGGCCCCTGAGACAGCGCCGCCACAGCAGATAAGCTCTTGGTCCTAACTCCACAGTCTAAGCCTCTCTGCCGGGATCTCTGGATCCCAGTCCAATTGACCGCAGCACACTCTCGCCTCTCTCCTCTTCTCCCCCCACACCACCACCGTGGTGTACTACAGAGCCCAGCTGCAGATCTGTATCCCCCCAAATCGCCACCGTCGCTTTTATATTATAAATGAAAAACGGCCCGCGCTTTTAAGAAAATACACACTGTCAAAAAAAAAATAAATCATAAGTTCTACGTCAGCCACCACACACTAAAAACAAGTAGCGTTCGAAAGAGAGAAACCACACGTGACTCACAAACAGTCTACTAACAGTGAGTGTGAGTGGTAGATGCCTCAAAATGCCTTGTATCATGTTAGCCAATATAATTACAGTATAACTTGACAGACAGCGGTGATTAAAGTTTAGAATTTCTTGGAATATACACAAGCCCAGCCCATTTGGGTGGGATTCTGTCATGTTAGCCAATAGTAATACAGTACAGTAGACCTTGGAAAGCATGACGTAAGGTTCGGAAACAGGCGCCAGCTAGATGCTAAACGGAAGACAACGATTCACGTTTATGGTTGTTGCTCACAAAATTATGGTAGGCTGCCTCCGTAACATCTGAAAACATGTCTCTGTCAAAGCCATGTACAAATAAAAAAAAGAATAATTGATCTTGAACACAGAAAATCCAAACCCGGTGTCCATACGTGCCTCATTTGCCTTGAATGCGTCACAGTTGCCAAAGAATACAATATACGGCGCCATTATGAGACAAAACATCCCAAATATAAAGAATTGCTGGGAGAAGCACAAACAAAAAAATTGGAGTCTCTCAAAACACAACTACTGGGGCAGCAAGGTGTTTTTGAACGGAAAAAGAAGGAATCTGAAGCTGCTACAATAGCAAGTTTCAATGTTGCACAGCAAATTGCAAAATCATCACGTACCTTTAACGATGGGGAATTTGTAATAAAATAGACGAAAACAACGATGCCACTGATACAGCCCAACTTTTAATTTTCGTTCATGGAGTGACAGAAACATTTGAAGTACACCAGGAGCTGGCATCTCTATTTTCTCTGAATGGCAGAACCACTGGATCTGATATCTTTAATGCTTTTAAGAAAGCTGTAGAAGAATTAAATTTGCATTGGGATAAATTGGTGGGGGGGACAACCAACAGTACTCCGGCTATGGTTGACAAGACTAATGGTTTTATAGGATGTTTAAAAAAAGCACATCAGGGATCGAGCTGCGCTGCTGAAGCAGTATCACTGTATAATACAAAAGGAGGCCTTGTGTGCAAAATACCATGATTTCCATTACACGAGAGTAGATGTTAAAACTTCATGCTGATTTGAACTCGGCTCTCGCCAAGATAAGCACCAACTAAGACGTAGCTTTACAGTAAACTAATGTGATCCATATGCGTCTCCATCCATTTACGTTTCCTTCCATATGATGATGTAGATATCCTTCTGTCTGGTGTTAATGGCTGAAGTGTAATGCTGGCTCCAGGGATCAGCTTATTTTGCCTCCCTGGCGCATCAGCACACACAACGGCTGCGATGCTGGCTCCGGGGATCAACCAAAGTGCGGCCTCCCCAGCGCATCAGCATGACAACCGTCTGGATTGAGCTAAGTAGGGTACATCTCTGGGGTTTTTCAAGTGGGCACCTTCCATCCTCAGAATACAGTTAACTTTATTTGTTTGCAATCTTTGAATCACCGTGAATTGATATTCTCTTTTTTGG
Organism: Acipenser ruthenus; assembly: GCF_902713425.1. Lineage (NCBI taxonomy): Eukaryota > Metazoa > Chordata > Actinopteri > Acipenseriformes > Acipenseridae > Acipenser > Acipenser ruthenus. The sequence continues at coordinate 32,443,134 of NC_081196.1, forward strand.
AGAATATCAGCGCCACTTATGGTGACCTGATTTATCACACTGAAGTGAGATGGTTTAGCCGGGGCAACGTCCTAAAGAGGTTCTTTTCACTGCGAAAAGAAATAAAACATTTTCTGCAAGAGAAGGAAGCGACTGGATTGCTGATCTCGCTTTTTTGACTGATATCACAGGACATTTAAATGATTTAAATCTAAAGTTACAAGGAAGTCAGCATCTCATTTGTGATTTGTTTGAGGCAATGTGTGCGTTTGAAATGAAATTAAAGCTGTTAACAAACCAGCTCGAGAAAGGGCAGCTCAACACTTTGAAACATGTCAACAAGCCTTTCCACGTGAAGAGACATACAACTGGAAACGCCATGCAAGTGTCCTGAGAGAACTACATGGGGTGTTTGCCAGCAGATTTGAGCAATTCAGGAGCAAGCCTGTTTTAAACTCTTCGCGGGTCCCTTCTCTGTTGATGCAAAAAGTGTACCTGACGATCTCCAGCTTGAAGTTATTGAACTGCAGTGTTCCACTGCGCTGAAGAGCAAACACAGGGACCTGCCTCTCCTAGAATTGTACCCATCACTGGACCACAATCAGTTTTCTAATCTTAGCAGAGATGTTTGGAAATTGCTGTCTTTGTTTGGAAGCACTTATATCTGTGAACAGGTGTTTTCCCTTATAAAGCTAAACAAGTCACACCTCAGAACAAGGCTGACAGATGATAACCTGCATGCAGTGCTTAGAGTAGCCACCGCTTCACTGGAGCCCAATATCCCTCAGCTGGCAACTGAGAAGAACTGCAACATCTCCCACTGATGATTAATTGGACTGCACCCCAGAGTGAATATTCATTGTGAAAAATTATCATAGCTTAAAACTGGTGTTAAATAATTATATCTAATAATATATATATATATATATATATATATATATATATATATATATATATATATATATATATATATATATATATATATATATATATATATTGCATTTTACAACTTGCATTTTGGCCTTTGGCCAGTTGTCTTTTTTGTGATCTGGCCCTCACTTAAATAAGGTTGTGCACCCCTGAGCTAGAGCAATGGTAAAGTTAAAGTAACAATTAATAACACCTACTTATTGTTATTGTGCTTATAGAAAATCAATATTGAATTGATTACATTGGTGATTTTGCAATGTCTCATACACTCAGGGTCATAGAGGCTATGCTGGTACAGTATAGGAATTTTAATTAATTAAAACATCATCTCTTGGGTTACGATACATTGAGGGAAATTCACAAATACTCCAGTGTGTCATTAGCATCATTTATTTTTCCAAATACCTGTTAATGTCACAAAACCCAATCTAAAAATCTTAAAAATAGTTAAGCACCCTGAATTCATTCGACCAGTTGTTTTTTTCTAGTATTGTAACTTCAGTGTTTCTTCTTTCAAAATAAATGATTGTAATGATAATGAAATACATATATCGTCAGTCTTTAAAATAGTAGTTAGCAATTTTGAAAAAAAAAAAAAATGTCCTTTTCTGTTTGTTGAAAAAACCATAAGATAAACAACTCTTACAAAATGTTTGTGATGTTGCATCAATTTAGCTTTATTAAATAGAGAAAGACATTAGATAAGATGTTTAATAGCGGTACATAATTGAGTCCACATACACATATGTGATTGCTGCAAATAATTAAAGAATGAATAATCAAAAAACTTAAATCAAATGTTAATTGAACTTCATTTAAAGCTTGTGAATGGGGCCGGTACGTGGGGTAACTTGTACCAAATCAAGACAACTAAGATAACAAGCCAGAGAAACATCATCGAATCAGTCTCTCCATCATCTTGATTTAAGGCCATTGATGAAAGTAGCATTGGTGTGTTCAGGAAAATGAAGCAAAAAAAACAAACAAAATGGACCAGCTTCCTTAGTCTAACATCATGCCCTATATGAACAGATGAAGGACCTTTTAACATAACAAAAGACATCACTCCATCGGCTATCACCTGCAAGAAAACAAAAATTAGATAGATTAATTTTGTTCATCACTGCAGTAGTAGGACATGCTAATGTCTTCACAGATTCAGATAGAGTAGTCTGGCTCTTTTTCTGACAATAGCTGAGATCAGGGCAACCGTGAGGTATCAACTTACATAACAGGTTATAAACAATAACTGCAGTACCAGCTAATCAATAAAAAAAAGCATTTTTATTGTGCAAATTATCTTCAAATAACAGCAGGCAGAACTAGTTTCTGTACAAATGCACCACTGCTTAAAATCAGAGAAGTGACCTGCACTGTTTCATACAGAAATGTTTGGGATGGTTACTAAATTAGTAATTAGATGAGAAGGCTACTTGCTTTAAAAATAACAATACAGTCAAATCCACTTAATGTCACTTCTGTTAATGTCACACTCCGCTTATTATCATCAAATTGAAATGTCCCGGCCCGAATATAATGTAAGTCAATGGAAACAAACACCAATCTATGACCAACCAATTTTGGCACATTCGGGCTACCTTAGTCTTGCGGTCACGTGATCAATACAGCTACATTCCGTAACTGTTTGTAACAGTTAAGGCCTCAGTAAGCATATGGATACAAAACGTTACTAATCTCGAATGAAAATGGAAAAGGCTCGTAAATGATCAGATGTAACTTTAGCTGAAATAATTGCTCTATCCAAAAAAGGAGGAAAAAACAACTCTGTCTGAAAAGTTTTCCATGCATCCATCAACAATTTCAAAGATAGTTAAAAAAAAGGATGCAATTTTAAGTGCCTGTCATAATTCTCACGTGGCCTCCAATACTAAAAGAATGCGTACAGGGAAGTATGAGGATTTAGTAGACACGCTGTTGAAATTTGTACATGGTCGAAACATACCTATTAGTGGGCTGCTTGCTGAAAAGGCTGAAGATTTTGCCAAAGAACTTCCTCTCGGACTTCTCCTGTTCGAGGGGTTTTTTAGAACACTTTAAAAAGAGACACGGCATCAAGTTCAAAGTGGCAGCTGGTGAGTCTGCATCAGTTTCTGAAAATACTGTTTCCGAATTTAAGATAAAGTTGCCATTACTGCTTGATGGATATTCTGCAGACAATGTGTATAACCTGGATGAGACGAGCCTGTTTTACAGAGCGCTTCCTGACAAGACATTTTGCTTTGGAAATGAGCAGTGCCATGGAGGTAAACGAGCAAAGGATCAGATCACCGTTGCAGTGTGGACAACCTGTTTGTGCATTCATGGGGAAGATGAGAACATTTCGGAGGATTCTGAGATAAGCGAGAAAAATCCTGATCTCCCAGTAGCACCTGAACAATGGGCACGTGTAACTGGAGGTGCCTCTCTGACTTTTGATGACTACACTCACTTTGATGATGACGTGGAGGTAGCAGCAATGCCAACTGTCACTGAAATCTTAGATATGTCAGTAGTGACAGACAAGGATATGGAGCCTGAACTGGACGATGAAGACGACAACGCAGCACAACAACCTTTAGATCCACCGAGTATTGGTGATGCAATACAAGCCTTCAGTACATTACTGAGTATCTGGAATCAGAATCAAATATACCTGACAATGTTTTCAACTGCTTGTCATTTGTTAAAGACTTTGTTATGGATACTTCTTTTCTAAAAAGTCGACAAGCCAAAATCACAGATTTCTTTAGGAAGTAAGATGCTGTGAGTTTGTTTAAAAAAAAAAAAAAAAAGTTCTTTCAGTGGATTTGCTGGGCATGACATAGGATTCTGTATGACAACTGTTCAAATAACTGTTTCAACTCTGAGCTTTCGCCACCAGAACCAGTTTGTTTCTGTAACTTCAAGGACATACTGTTAAAAGTGTGCTTTTTTGTTTGTTTAATTTAAATACTGTATGGCGATATAAAGGTTAGAGTGTTTTGGATTGTCCATGCTGTTTGTAAGTAGGCCTACTGACACGTCAGTGTTTTTTATTTTGTTTTTTAAATGTATTAAATGCATTGAACAGTGCAGTGATAAAATAACTACAACTTTTATGCATGTTTAAACATGTTCTCGTTTATAGCAATATGCCGACGCATTTATATATCAACAACATTTCATGAGTTTGGTTTAATAAAGTATATTGTAACTAAATAAAAATAAAATTAAATGTACAGTAGGCCTATGTGGCACATGTGGTAGTTCCTGGAGTTTTTCACACTGTAAACTGAAAGAAAGTATTATTAAAGCTGTTTGGGGTTTTCTTCTATTACGAAAGCATAATGCATTTATTTTTACTAAGTTATTAGCTAACTTCTGATAATGTCAACTCCACTTACTGACACCGTTTTTTTTGCTTAGTCCCTTCAATGTGACATTAAGCGGTTTTGACTGTACTTATTGTAGTTATTTGCTGTTTTAACACAAAATAACGTTTCTTTTAGGTGTTTCCAAGTGCCTTGTTCCACCTCTGTGTATCAAAGCTGCATTCATTGACAGTTTAAAACATCTTCCAGGGCTCACCATTGCGGAATATCTCTATGCAGTTTTCATTTAAAAACATATTATTAGGCTCCATCGGTTTCCAGTTTGTGTATTTCCACACTGATCCGTCCATCCACTTAAAGTGAGTACCCTACAAGAGACAGAGTAACAGTCTGAGACCCATACAGAAAAACAGTCCACACACATGCCACACTGGGAAAAGCCCTTAGAAAGACAAACTGAATGTTGCAGAAGAAATTGAAAGACTTAGTTATCAAACTAAGTGGTGTATAAAGATAACTGATGCTAACGTGATTTTGTTTTTAATTAAATAGAGGCCTGGTCACCCAAAAACTCACCCTGGCTCTCTTTTTCCGACACATTTATCAGAAGCCAATCAGGCTGTGAAGCCAAGACAAATTCCAACAGATCTTGAAGGGTTTGCATCTTTTATGCAGCTAATTTCATTTAATGAAGTCATTGATAAATACTTTGTCAAAATGTTTTTCATTAAATTTTTTAAGTTTCTCTTAATATTTCCTATTTCTGAACAATACCATAGTGCCCCGTATATTTCAGAACAAAGTGCTACCCAGTTGCAGATTTCATTCCCTACTTGTCTTTGCTTGTTTAGTTTGTAAATGCTGCAGTTTAATTCTAACAAGGGTTTGAAATGAGGTTACAGGAGCTCATGATACATAGACCGACAGATGAATAAAATAAATTGAAAAAGGCTTACCTTGACTCTTACCCCACCCACAAAGGTACGAGGGCATTGACCATTTGGACGGCACACCAGGGCAGCAAGCTGGCTATTTATGGAGGCACTGGTCACTGCAGCAAGGTGTCCACGGTTGAATCTATTCATGCAGTAAAGCTTGGGAGAAAATAGATTTATACCTGTATTATCTAGATATATGTGGAAATGTATATGTAATGAGATATGCATACATTTGGACTCTCAAAGACACTAAACTCGATGGATCTACATTCATTCTGTTTATTTAATGAATTTGCCTCTGGCTAAAATGATCTCAACTTACCTCAGCATCCCGGAAAGTTTTTTTCATGGAGAAGAAGCTATACTTGATTGAATCTGTAGAAAGAGACAGGACATGCTCAGGGTTTCCAGAGGGACTTAACATTTGCCCAAATACAGTATCAGGCACCCACCTGATGCTGCCCATACTGTAATGCCACAATACCACACAAGGACAATCTCTGAGCTGAACAAACCAAAGAAATCGACAGACTTTATTATTATTTGTTTATTTATTACTAAGTGTTGTAAAAACACATTTGGTACTAGTTTAATATTTGCTTGGAATTAAATCTTTATCAGAAGCCAGAATCTTTCCAATTAGAGAAAAAGGGTAAACTCTCTACGCTGAACAAACATGATTTGTTTCACTATTTCAAAATATTAGAAGTTGCCCATGTATTAGTATCTGATAGTGCCATCAGTTAGCAGCTGTGTTTTTAAAGTAAATACATTTTGTAAGCATTCCCTATTCCCCCTCTTTTCACACCTTTGGCCATGTTGGATCTGTCCTCATCCACTGCATCTTCAGTGATATCCAGCTCTATTCCATCCTGATCTTCAGTATCAGTCTCAGCGATGTCTTATCATGCAGTATCACCAAAACAAAATGGTTAGTAGTAATAGTAGTAGCAGCAGCAGTAATAGTACTAGCAGTAGTCGTAATAGTAGTTGTATTGATATGATTGACTTGGAGTTGATAATCCCGAAGCAGGGATCTCATGTGTGCCACCCCCTTTGAGGTTAATTAGCAGGGCTGCAGGCTGGCAGGGGGTCTCAGGGGAGGACACCGATTTTGCACCCCAATGTAAAGCCTCCTACATGACAACTTAATGTTTGTGGACATTAGAGACTGAACCCTTGGACACTCTTCTTAAGGTAGGCAATGACTCATGTTTCTTACTTAATGTACAGTAAGTATCCCTGCTGTAGGCTGATGTGCACCTTTGTTATTCATTTCTGTAAACACACATGGAGTCAACACCCGCATTAGGAGTGGATATTAAATCATTAAATAAGTCTCACCACTTGTGGAATCAGAGTCCTCCAAGTCCCCTAAAGCAGTATCCAGAGCACTTACATCGAGTCCAGCATCCTTCTCCATTTGGATCTGAGCTAACACTGGTGTGGCAGTAAAACCTGAACAACATCATCATCATCATTATCAATTATCAATTATCTATATCACAGATATTCTGTTTTGTTATTTGGTGCTGTTTCAAAAGACACAGTAAGATGCTAATCATAAAAGCACAAGTATCTAAGCCAAGTTGACAAACGTTTCCACTAATATATCTGTCAATGTACAATAGAGTCCAATCCACCCACACTACCCTCCAGTCAGTATAAGGGTGGTGTATACACCAAGAAACCTTACCTGCCACAGCCAGCATCAGTAGGACAGTTATCTTCATCCTTCTGAAACAAAGAGCATCCACAGGACTAGGCATTAAGAATTACGAGCATACATACTGTCGATACTGCGCTGATTGATACATTTTCTTCATATGCTTAAATTATTTTGTAATGAATATATGAGATTGTTACGATTTATGGAACTAACTAAACATCATGTTTTACTGTAAGAGAATGAATTAACTGGGTGAAGCAGAATAAACACTAGTTAAAATACAAATCAAAGAAAATGTATTCTTATAAAAATAATAAAAGTGTTAAAAATAAGATTTTAAAAAATAAAAAAGACCATACCTGATTACAGATCTGCCTTCAGAAGCTCGTGGTGTATTAAGTGTGCATCATTTCGGAGTGCTTTTATAGAGCTGTGGAACAGTAACCTGTCCACTGCACATCTGGGAAGGCTCATAAACTCTTATCTCTTCAGTGGACAGGTGGCATCCAGGTGCTGATTATTACTGATGATTATATGGTCCCTGGAAGAAAATAAATGAACAGATCAATAGGACTACAATAAAAAAAAAATGATAATATGCAAAATAAATGACAAATTGTTGCACATTGTGTAGCTGGACAAATAAAGGTATCAGTCATAAAATGGTGTGATATCTACAAAATAGTTATAACTGGTCACCTGGCATCTCTCAAGTAGGTTTTGCTGTGGCATGGTGAGGTGAATTAACCACAGTCCTGAGGGCCAGCCTTAGACTGTGCGGGGCCCTATGCGGTGATGATTAAGTGCAGGGTCCAGAGCATTAAATAAATGCTACAGTATGCACCTACATATACTAATATAATATGTTTTATTTACGTGCTGCTTACGTGGTTGTCCTACTCTCCCTCTCTCGTCTCTTCTGTTTGTCTGTTCTCTTTATCTCTCCCCCTCGTAAAATACATAAGACTCGGAGGCAGGTGGTTGGGTCAAAGGCACAATTATATTCTCCTGAGTTTTTTGAACATTACAGCTTAAACAGAGCCAATACTGTAGGCTAAACAAAGGACGCGTTAACACTTGCAAAACCTTAACCTTTTAGTCAAAAATGGCATTTCCCCTTTTCTTTCTACGAACCCGGGAAGTGACATACCCAACAATAATTACTGATGAAACCCACTAGTGGGCAGTATTTAACCAACAACAGTTATAACCAACTACTGAGCTTACATATTACTCCCCCATCCCCTGAAGAAATGTCCTCATTTCTATCACTAAAAAAAAACAAAAAAAACCTAACCATCAGTGATAACTTTTTCCCTGTTGCATGTGTAATAAACTACTCAGCAATAAAAGAAAAAAAAATAACTAAATCAGTCCAACTGAAAGTCTCTTAAATGTTGAGGCAAGTGGCGTTGGTGCACTCAGTGGAGCAGGTGGGGCACCCGATGGACCCTGCTGTGAGGTGGACTGACGAGGTTGCGGTTGCTCCACAGGTAAAGGAGCAGGGCGTTCCTGCTGGTGTCCAAGGTTCCCCATAGGGCTGGGAGGCCGATGTGGCGAGACACGTTGTCCCTGTTGTGGCAGCTGAAGTGGCGGATATAGCAGAGGAGGAGGTAAGAAACCAGCTAAAGCAGTCAATGGAGGTGGTGTGGCCACTGAGGACTGAGGCCCAGGATCCCGGGTTGACGGAGGTGTAGTAGGCGTGACGTAAGGTTTCAGGCGGTTGTAGTGAAGAATTCTTGTCTTAGCCTGAGGGTTGGAAAGCTCTTGAATTTCAAAGATCACTAGCGGGTGCTCCTGTGACACAGAAATAGGATGAAGCACTTTATAGGGGCCGATACACCGTGGAGCGAGCTTATGACGACGATGAGCTGGGTCATCCACAAGCACGAAGTCCCTCACGTGGTAAGGAGTGTACTTAAGGCATCTGTCATAATAGTGCTTTTGCTGAGATGTCGCACGGTCACTGGATCTGGCAACCTCCTGAAAAGCTTGCTGTAACCGGCGTTTGAGGGAAGCTGCATATGCTGCTGGTGTCCCATGGGTAGATGAACTCACGGGCTGGGGGTCCTGGAAAAGAACATGAAGGGGTAGCCGTGCTTCACAACCATGTGCCAAGCAGAAGGGGGTAAAGCCGGTGCTAATATGAATTGTGGTATTGAAGGCAATTTCAACTTGATGAAGATGTTCATCCCACTTCAGACCTCTGCCAAATAAGGACTTAGCCAGTTCAGTTTTCAGGGTGCGATTGTAGCGTTCCACAGCTCCGTCACACTGAGGGTGGTATGATGAAGTGCGGAGCTTGAGGATTGCCAAGAATCTGCAGAGGTCCTTGATCAAGTCGGATTCACTGTCTGCCCTGATCCGAATGTAAATCTTCAGGCACCCCATGCTGAGGTATGTAGTGTCTGAAAATACAGCGAGCTACGGATCCAGCAGTTTGATCTCGTAATGGGTAGAGATTAACAAACTTGGTGTAGAGATCCATAACAACTAATACATAGCGGTTTCCTTTCATGGATGTTGGAAGTTCTGTTAAATCAGCAGCAATTATTTGGAATGGCCTCATTGGAGTAATAGGCACCAAGGGGGCTTGGTATCGAGGTACAGGAGACCTCCGTGACTGACAGGCTGGACACTGTTGGCAGTGGTTTGAAATGTCAGCTGACATATAGGGCCAATAAAAGAGACGTGTGGCTCTATCCAGTGTTTTGAGGAAAGCATAATGTCCAGAGATGGGGTGGCCATGAATGTACTGCAACACCTGAGGAATTAAAGATTTTGGGATCACCACTTGGAACAACTCACTCTTAGTGGGAGAGTGGCGAATCTGCCGACACAACATATTATCCTTTATTGTGAGGCGACCAAACTGAATCCACATTTTCCTGAGGAAGGGTGAAAGATGGCGAAGTCTCCAAAATGGGGGTTTCCTCCCATGCTCCATCCACTGAAAAACAATTTTTAGATCAGGGTCAGAACGTTGTTGATTAGGGAGGTCCCAGGCGTTTGACTGAATGTTCACCAGGTTAAGTACTGGAAGGTGCACAGGCTCACTGATTTGTGTGCCGGATTGACTTGAAAGGCATAATGGGGACATTGACTGCAGCAGTTCAGTGCTGGCGACCGCTCTTGTGACCGGTGCTTGGGTCACGCTTGATGCAGGTGAGAGAGTTGTTTGTGTTGCTCTGTCGTTAGTGAGGGGTGGAGCAACCAGCTGTGAATCGACTGTTGGAAAAGTGTCTTCCGGGCGTCGAGACATGGCATCTGCACTGAGGTGCTTGGAACCCTACCTGTGAATGATACACCAGTCATAGACATCCAGTTCAACAGACCACCAAGCCCGTCTTCCACTCGGGTCATTGTTGAGGGGCATCTTTTTCAGACACACTAAGGGTTTGTGATCCGTGACAATAGTAAATGCATGACACGCAAGATAGTGACGGAAGTGTCGCACTGACCAAACAATAGCAAACAGTTCTGTCAAAGGTGGACCACTTCCTCTCTGAAGCTGTAAGCACATGGCTAGCATAGGAAATCACATGTACCTTTGAATCCAATTTTTGTGCAAGGACTGACCCTATAGCATGCTGTGAAGCATCACTGTATAACAAGAAGGGAACCTCCAAATTGGGAAATGCCATGACAGGAGGTGTGGAGAGTACCTTTTTGAGAGTCTGGAAAGCGTCTTCACAGTCATCAGTCCAAACAAAAGGCACGTTCTTGTGGGCGAGGTGGTGGAGCGGCTCAGCAAGATGGGCAAAGTCTTTGATGAAACATTTATAATAAGAGCAGAGACCTAAGAAAGCTCTGACCTGTGTAGGAGATTGTGGTGTTGGCCATGTCTGTAACTTCTCTGTGTTAGCTGGGTCAGACTGCACACCCTTACCAACTCCATCAGGCGCTGGAAGCTTGGAGGTGCATTACAAATTGCCATTAGCATCATATGAAAATGGTACAATCCAGACCCTGTGGAGAAGGCTATTTTCTCCTTGTCTGATGGATTGAGGGGAATTTGCCAGTAGCCTGACGTAAGATCTATGGTACTGAAAATACGCTCACCCGCGAGTCTGTCCAGGGTATCGTCAACACGTGGCAGGGGATGCGAGTCTTTGATGGTAATCGCGTTCAATCTCCTGTAATCTACGCAGAACCGATATGTACCGTCCTTTTTCCGGACGAGGACCACGGGGGAAGACCACGGGCTGTGAGATGCTTCAGTAACGCCCTGTTCAAGCAGTTTTGCTATTTCACTCTGCATTACAGCTTGTTTTGCAGGTGATATGCGGTATGGACGTAACTTGATTGGAGTGGTGTCACCCGTCCTGATGTTGTGTTCAGTCAAGTCTGTCTGACCATAGTCATGTAAATGAGTACTAAAGATGTCAGAGAATTTGAGCAGGAGACTCTCAAGTTGAGACTTTTGTTGGGAGGTCAAGAAGGAACTGTCAACATTCACCAAAGGTTTAGCCTGCTGCTGCATGGAGGCTGTGATGGCAGTCACAATTTGAAATTCTTCGTGCGGGCGGCCAGTTATGGAATGGAACTGTCCAAGATTATGTCCGGCGGATAGATGCACAGGCTGGGTTGATGGATTTACAACACGTACTACTGCTACGCTGTTATGTGCTGTGGTTAGCGTTCTGGCCACAGCTAATCCTTAATTATCACTCTGGCATGGTTCAAGGAGGCCCACATACTCACTGTTCACAAGGCCACTCAGGCTGGCTGTCACAGTCATCTCAGACAATGGTGGCACAGTTACAGAAGAGAAAATAACAGCATTGCTCTGCAGTGGGGTGAGATGGTGTGTCAGTAAAAGAGGCAAATTGTTGCCATAGAATGTTAAGTGTCCATGTGGCAGGTCAATGGTAACATGGTGCTGTGAAAGGAAGTCCCAGCCTAGGATGACAGGGTGACTTGCAGTACGCACAACATGAAACACATGGTATAAAGTTTGGTTTCCAACACGCAGCTGCACATTAAGAGAGCCCAGCATGTCCAGAAAGTGTCCTGTGACAGAGGAAGCAAAAACAAAGGATTTCACTAAGGATTGTGATTGTAGTGATGGAATGGACTGATGACATTTTTCTGAAATGAGTGAAATTCATGATCCTGTATCAACAAGAGCATTGACCTCTGTTCCTTCTAAAATCAAGTGAATGAAAGACTTTGGGACTGCATCCACTTGCAACTCAGAGGAGGGTGTATGGACCTGTTGGATTAGCTGAGCTGGCATTTGGTCCACAATGTCAGCTACTACTAGTTTCCCTGATGTTCCCTGTCATCAAACGCCTGGTCTCTTTTGGGGGTATTGAAGCGCACTCTGCGTGAGAGGGATTCATGCCATATACGTGGACGAGGGGACTTTGGTGAGGCAAATAAGATGAATGTGGGGAATGTGATCTGTGTGCTGACTCAGCCCTGTGCGAGGGACAGTGGCAACGATCTCTGTCAACAGCATGTGGACTATAGGAGCGACGGGCAAGATGTGTCCTGTGTTCATGTGAGAGTGAGTGGCGAGGCGATGGTGAATAGTAACCATGATGTCTATTATTATTATTATTATTATTATTATTATTATTATTATTATTATTATTTATTTCTTAGCAGACGCCCTTATCCAGGGCGACTTACAATCGTAAGCAAATACATTGCTTACGATTGTCTAGGAGGTGGGTGGTCATAACGTGTAGGACTGCGCCCCCTGCTGTAGGCATGGCTGTCTGAGCTGTGCTGCACATGAGGTGGGTGTTGCGCAATCACATTAACATCACGCTGAAGCTGGGCAAACTGCTGGGAGAGTTGATCAATTTTATCTTCAGTGCTCTTTGCAAGAAATTGTTTAATGTCCCGCAACTCTGATTTTATTTCTGAAATGGCAGCTGATAATTCAGAAATGTGAGTTGGGGCTTGTGTAGGGTGCTGCCACTGGGAGGCTGCTGCAGACAATGGCATGAATGAATTAGGAGCTGTAATTAATATTCATGGCTAGTTGAGCACGCTCACATTGTGCAGCAACTTTTAAGGCTGCATGTACTGTAGTAGCTCCATGCTCATGAACTTTAAGCTGAAGTGCAGAATCCAAACCCGCCACAAATCTCCTAAAAACCTCAAATTTCTTTGCTTCAGGACCGTATGTAGGAAAGGCCTCATCCACCAAACTTCCAATTTCTGCGGCATAAACCTCTAGCGGTTCGTTTGGTTTCCGAGGACGAGCATTCAGATAGGTTTGGAATGTTGCCAAGTACTGTATTCATCCGAAAACGGCACTCAGGCTATTTTTTATTTGTACATAATCATTCTTTATGGCAGGGGTGAGGCTCTGCCAGTAAGAAAACGCAGGACCTGACAATCATACCGGTAAAAGCTTTGCTTTATCAAGGCTAGACGCAGAAACATTTAAAGCTACTTCAAAACGCATAATCCAAGAGCTGAATGATTCAGCGCCGTCTCCCGTGAAGGGCGGTGGAAGCTCCAAACGAAACGGCATTCCCAGCTGTACTGTGCCGGCCCCCGCTGGCTGTTGAGCGGCAGCCCCATCTAGCTGGTCTTCGTCAGCCATTACAGTTTTATTATGCTCTTAACTTGCAGTAGAATGTACAGAATATGTGGGAAAACTGTACTTACAAGTAACGAGAATGTGTAGATAATTGTCCCTTGTTGCAGCCAAAAGCACCGCTGTTACTAGTATAATATGTTTTATTTACGTGCTGCTAACATGATTGTCCTACTCTCCCACTCTCGTCTCTTCTGTTTGTTTGTTCTCTTTATCTCTCCCCTCGTAAAATACGTAAGACTCGGAGGCAGGTGGTTGGGTCAAAGGCACAATTATATTATCCTGGGTTTTTTGAACATTACAGCTTAAACAGAGCCAATACTGTAGGCTAAACAAAGGACGTGTTAACACTTGCAAAACCTTAACCTTTTAGTCAAAAATGGCGTCTCACCCCTTTTCTTTCTCCAAACCCGGGAAGTGACATACCCAACAATAATTACTGATGAAACCCATTAGTGGGAAGTATTTAACCAACAACAGTTATAACCAACTACTGAGCTTACACTATTGTTAAGTTATGGTAAATAATATTAAAATGTTAATGAATAGTTGTTTCCATTCATTTGTTAGACTTTTATATAATTCACAACTTTAAAGCACTCAGAATTCCAGTCTACTTCAAACATAGAAGAAAAAATATTTCGTTAACAAACATGTACTTAAAAAGAGGGTATTTTAGATGTGGTAGATTTAATTGTCATCACTATTATATTATTATTCCATTCGGAAATAGCGTATTTTACTAGGTAAAATTCAAAATAATGAATGGTATTAGAAACAATCGTGCTTTATATAATCGCTTAACATCAAAATTGCTATATGACTAAGAAGCCTAAGACAGCAGATCTGAGTAGCCCAAACATTCGACATATTAACGAAATAATAGTTCATGAATTCATTGAATTGTATTAATGCATTAGCTTTACATTAGCTGCAACAACTGATTTGGTTTTAACATAAATCCGTGATTATATGCATCTAACCAAAGCATGAGTATGTTTTTAATCAACATGTGTTTATAAACTAGCAAAGCTGAACTTTCACTGCAAAATGAAGAGGCTTGCAAACTCAAAACATTATTTTACAATGTATTGTTTGTTACCTGTTAAGTCAAAACATGTTTTTTACCACTTTCCCACACGACACAAACCTTTGTATGTGGATGAATGTGGGTGGGTCATGTGAGTTGTCCAGATCCAATGAGAAACTATCATCCTCTACGGTTGCTAAGGAATTAAAATAAAAAAAATAAAAAAAATTAAACATGTCTACTGGCGCCAGATTTTAATGTTGTTGGCGCTATATGAGGTAAACCAAATTTGCACACCTGAGCGTTTTTCGAGCACGTAACAAACAAACTAAATCTCGCAGCACATTAAATCTCACGGCAGTCTGGTTGAGTGTGGGGCCCCCTAAATGTAGGGGCCCTAGGCGGTCACCTCACACGCCTTGCCTCAGCGTTGCCCCTGTCATTGGCTGTTGGTTGTGTGTGCCCATTGGTCCTAGTGTACGGCTGGGAACCAATTGGATAGCTGTTCGCTCTGACACCCGATTAGCATAAAGGGGCGGGGCTACGTTATAAAAAGGGGCGTTGCACGCTCATTGTTGTCGGTCCAGAGCAAGTAGTTAGAGCAGCGGGCATTGTAGGTTGCGGAATAAAGCTTTAAACTTGGAAGCAGCGTGTTGTTCTGTTCTGTCTACTGCGTGAAACGCTACGTTATTGTAATATAGAAACGTTAAACAACATTTTTTAAAAAAAGGTTTTCTAATAGTTTTATCCTGATTTCACTTCATTTCTGGTGTGTAAACTATAAAAGGAACAAGGAAGCATTCAGTTATGAACAATGCATGGCTTGAGTACTTAACAAAACAATGTAATAAAATAGCAGACAATAATTCAAATTAAAGTAAATAGTCTTATTGAGTGCTTAATTATTCAAATGTAACTTTAAAAGCAAGATTAGGGTTAAGGTTAGGGTTACGATTTTCTGAAACATCAATGAAGAAAATGACAAAAGAGAACAGTATTGCAAAATATAAAAATAAATAGTAAAATATTTGGGTTTAGGTATCCTTTATAAGTGATTATATCCAGTCTATCCAGTATATATCCAGTCTATAAGCATCTTCTTAACAAAAATGTGTGCGTGTGTGTGTGATTTACCCCTGTTTTTCATTTTAGGTATTAAACCTTTCGCTTGGTTTGTGTTTTTAACCCTAGAAGCACTGTTCTGTCTGTTAGTAATTGTCTTGTTTGTGAATCACCAGACAGCTAACACGATTCCGGAGCTGTCGCCTTGGGCCAGCACAAAGCCGGAACAACACTTCACCACTGTCACGAAATAAACTGTATCACCCACCACGAGCACTACAGCATGCACCCAGGACTGGTGACCGTGTTTTGTACATTGTGGGAAAGATACGTGTATTTATTATTTGGGACTGTAACCGGTTGATTTACTTCCAGTGCATTACACATTGTTGTGTATTGCCTGGAGTTATTGTTTGGTCACCAGACCTGGATTATAATCATTAAAACCTGTTTCCAAGTGGATTAAAATTCTCTGTTTAGTCAATGCGCACTGCAACACTCCTGCACCTGTACACAATCAGCCACTTTGCCACACATGGTGTCAGACACGGGACATGGATCGCAACACACTGGCGGAACTGCTGGAGGCGCTGGACAGCAGACGGGATGCAGAGGAGAGAAAGAGGGAGGAATGCTACACTGCGCTCATTGAAAAAGTAGGGCTGGCACATTCCACGGCAGCAGCCCCTACAGGAACACCAGCAATGTCGGCACCGAACGCTCGGGCGATGAAGATGACGACGGAGTATGACCCAGAGGCGTACCTGGTTGCGTTTGAGTGGCTGGCTATCACTGTTGCATGGCCGCGGGAGTTCTGGGCAAGCCAGCTGGGACCCTGCCTGATCGGGGAGGCTCAGGCAGCCTACCAGGCAATGAGCAACCTCAACGCCGCCAGTTACGACCTGGTCAAGCTGGCCATTCTCCGCCGCCTCAACATTACGGCAGAGACCCACCGGGTACAGTTCAGGGAGTACCGAAGATCCCTGGAGACACACCCCAGGGTGGATGCGGAGCGGTTGTGTGACCACATGGTACACTGGCTGACCCCCCGAGAAGAAAACCAACCTACAAATGGGGGAAGCAGTGGTTGTGGAGCAGTTCTGCCATGTGGTCGGCGCGATACCCAGGTCTGGATACGGTGCCACAACCCCGACACCCTGGAAGCCTCCATGAAACTGGCTGAGGATTTTGAGGACTCCCTAGTCTCCGCCCGGACCAGGATACTGTCGGTTCCTGACCTTCGGAACAGCTGCCCCCTATCTTTCTCTCCTCCACCACCACCACCATCAGTCCCGGGACCCAGACCTCCGAGACTGCCGACCCCAATGGGCCCCCTTGCCTCCTCTTCATGGAGACCAAGGTTGGCCCCCAGCTGGGTTAGAGATGCTGCCCCTGCCCCGTTGCCATACCAGCGCCGGGAGAGAAGAGAGAAGGACAGCAAAATGGAAGGGAGCATCACTGAGACAAGGCTGGGGTCTGGTGGGAGAGCGCTAGGATGGTAACAAATGCAAGTCAAAAGGAGTCGGAACGCAGTGTGACCGAGAGGGTGAGGTTACTGGGCCATCTAGGGCAGATGTTACTCCAGCCCCTCTCAATATACCGGACATGAGGTACTCAAGCGCGGACATAGTGTGGAGCCAACATAATGACTCGACACTAGTGCACTCTTGGGGGCAGGTCTGGTCTATTGAAGGTAAGGATGTTGATGGCGCTGGGGCACCAGTATATCCACACTTCAGTATCAAGGGGCAATTACTGTATAGGGTAAACCTTGCCACGGGCACAGGACAGCCTGTAACACAATTATTGGTTCCCCTCTCTTGTCGGACTGAGGTCATGAGGCTGGCGCATGCGGGGCACCTCGGAGCTGACAAGACAAGGGAGTGGATATTTGCTCGATTTTATTGGGTAGGTCTTCATACTGATGTGTCGAGATATGTCCCACATGCCCAGACTGCCAACAAGTAGCGCTGGGTCGAGTGTGCCCCGCCCCTTTGGTTCCACTGCCGATTATTTTGAATGCATTGCAATGGACATAGTGGGACCTTTGCTACCTTCTGACTCTGGGTATACGCATATATTAGTAGTGGTAGATTATGCAACACAATACCCAGAGGTAGTTCCATTGAGGTCCACTAGTGCCGCTGCAATAGCCACAGAGTTAGTGCAGATTATGGATAGAGTAGGGATCCCCAAGGAGATTTTGACTGATCATGAAACCAAGTTCTTGTCTAACACATTACAGCAGGTATATAAAATATAAAAATACGTCCCATCAGGACATCTGTTTATCATCCACAGACGGACGGTTTGATGGAATGATTTAATCAGACCTTGAAGCAGATGCTGAGATGTTTTGTAACGCAAGAGCAAAAACATTGGGCATCGCTTCTTCCCTACCTCCTTTTCGCAGTGAGAGAGGTGCCACAGAGCTCAACAGAGTTCTCCCCCTTCAATCTCTTGTACGGCCGACAGCCTAGCGGCATCCTTGATCTGTTGATAGAGCGGTGGGAGGAGCACAAAGGCTCGTCCAAAAATGTAGTGAAGCACGTGCTCCTACTGAGAGAGCCTGGATTTGGTCGGTCGGTTGGCCCAGGACAACCTCAAATCGGCTCAGCACCGGCAACAGCAACATTACAATAAAAAAGCATTAATTCAAACCTTTCGACCAGGGGACAAGGTAATGCTGCTGCTTCCCTTATCAGAATCGAAATTATGTGCTAAATGGCAGGGGCCATATGAAGTGATTCCGGCTATAGGAAAGGTGAATTATGAAATTAGACAGCCCGATCGCTGTAATGAATGTGAAATTTATCATGTAAATTTATTAAAGCTAAAGTGATACCATTTACAGGCTACACCTATAGAGAGTATATTTTCAACATGGCCTTTTAAGGTAACACCCTCCTTTATATTTAAATTATTTTCAAGCTCATATCTTACACTATACTCAGTTAACTAGCAAGTCTCAATAAGACATTTTTGCTTAATGTAAAAATATCAGGATCTGCAGATATTTATGAAATATTTATAAAAACATATACAATAAAATAATAATAATAATGTAAATAGTCTATGTAATGTATATATGCAATGTTTGCAGATAACGGTGGCCTTGCGGTGGTACTGCTATCTGTCATGCAAATATCTCGCTATTTAAATTATATTTCTACCTTCAGCTTTTAGGTAATGAACTGTATTATGCAGGTAAGGATAGGGGTGAGAAGACATCTTCAGAGAATGCCACAAGGTCATGATGTGGGCATAAAACCTGGTCCATCAGTCTCTGAAAGGCAGCGGGCACACCATGAAGCCCAAACGGCATGGTTTTAAAGTGAAACAACCCTTCTGGTGTTGAAAATGCATTTTTCTCTCTGGAACTGTGGGTTAAGGGGATCTGCCAGTATTCCTTTGTTAGGTCCAGAGTTGAGATAAACTTCGCCTTTCCCAGTTTGTTGACCAAGGCATAGGGTACGCATCGAACTTGGCAATAGCGTTTACCTTCCGGAAATCTACATAGAAGCGATTGGTGCCGTCTTTCTTGGCCATTATTACAATAGGACTGCACCACTCACTCCTCGAAGGTTCAATCACCCCAAGCTCGAGCATGTCCCATACCTCTTTGCGAACGCCACTCCGTTGACTTTCTGGGATCCGGTAAGGTCTCTCTCGTACTGTGACATCTGGTGGAGAGATCATATTCAACAAAGTTATTTATTTATTTATTTATTTATTTATGTATGTATTTATTTTTTAAAAAGGACAACTGCTGTGTGCCAAAAGAATCAAAATAAAGAAGAAAAATGTAATATAGGTACTGTGACAGAGAGCGAATGAATCCTAGTCAACAATCTCCCTCCCGATCTGAGAGAGCGCTGTATAACAAGAACAGAGTGCCTCGTACTGGTTTGTCTGGCAGTTCATTCCAGGGTCAGTCGGAAGCTAGCCATCCAGGAAGGGGGCGGAGACAAAATGCCCGAAGTCTTCGTCTAAAGCGGTACGCTATATGTCAGTCATGGATTGGAGGAGACGTGACTGAACTAGCTATCGCAGGAGGCGTGACTAAGGGTATAATGGGGATGTGGGGATGTGGCGATGTAATCTGTTCCCTTGATGTGGTTTCTGATGGACCCGTTTAGAAAACTGACGTAATTAATTATCGTGAGTGTTTCGTGTTTTGTTTATTTGCTTGTGCTAACTGTTTGTCTTTTGTCACTGTTAGATGGCTAACACAAACCGCGAACTGTCGCTACTAGCCAGCACCAAAACCCTGACTGCACTGCACCCCTATTTCATGAACAGTTGTCTTTCACCCCACCTGCACTCAAGCACTCACTGTCTGGAGAAGTGATCGTGTCTGTGTTGGGTATAATTATAAAGTCGTTATTCTGGGACTAAAACCTTTGTTTTGCACGGAGCGATACACATGGCTGTGTAGAGCCTGTGCTTATTATTTAAGTGTTGTTGACATGCAACCCAGCCAAATAAAGGAGCTGTTTTATTGAACTTTCACTGTCTTCTGTGTTATTCCTGAGCACTGCACCAACTACACCTGCATATGGCAAGCCGCTTTGCTACAGGTACATACAAATGTGAATAATTAATAGAAAATCAATTATCAGTATGTTTCAGACAATAGGTCCTTCATCAGCTAGCTTGTTTTTTTTCTGTTTTATATATATATATATATATATATATATATATATATATATATAAAATTGATGGTCTTCAGTGAGTTAAAGGCAAATAATTCCATCTAGGGTTTATGTGACGTCATAAACTACGGGACCATTAGGTCAAGTTGTTTATAAACTCACACAATTAGTATTAGTATCTGTAATAAAAAAGACATTAAATGGGTGTTAAGGTTCAAATTGCAAGTGAATTTAATGAACAATAATAACTTACATTAAGTCATGATAATTCAGGAACAGTGAATTAAACTGGTAGATTAAACTGGTAGATAATGAACTGCAAACAATAACGTATTTTGAAGGAAAATGTGTTTTTTTTTTCAACTCTGTCGCTGTCAGATCTTTACAGAGACAGATTTGTTAAAAGTGTCTAAAAACACAAATTCTGGGTGTTGTCGAGTGATTTAATTTTTGAAAGTCATTGACAGGAATGTCTTAAATTACCTGTTCCTCTCCAGTTTCTCTGAGATACGAATGTACCAGCTTTACATATATATTTTTTTTTTTTATTAACGTATTCTCATTGTGTTGCTTATTAAATCAACATTTCTCTACTGTGGGTGTTGTTGAGTGATTGAAAATGAGAAATTTTGTGTTTGAATTGAAAGTGGTCTTGAGGAGCTGAATGGGTCAAAGTTCAAGTAAATTTTCCTCTAGAGGAATTATAACATTTTGACACCACTACTGTGCTATTATGCCTTTTTTTCGAATGGCTTAGGATGCAAATATAGCCTTCATCCATATATATATATATATATATATATATATATATATATATATATATATATATATATATATATATATATATAGTGACAGGGAGCGTGAGGATCTGGGCTGCAAATCTCCCACCCGACCCAAGAGGGCGCTAAACAGAGGTACTTGCACGCCTGTACAGAGACGGGCCGGCTTGGAGAGAGGGGTGGAAAAGGAAGTCGGACATCTTGGTGCAGGGCGGAATGACCATATTAGGGGACAAGATTACTGTGATCAGCTGTGCTGCATTAGACAACTGGCAGGTGTGCCGAGTCGCGCTGATCATGGGGTGGAGTCTCCTAGTATATAAGGGCTGTTATTTTGTAAGTGCAGGGCCTTTGAGGTAATACTAAACCTGGGTTGCTGAGCTGCGTGTTTGTTTGGTTGTTTGTTTTCTACGTGTTTTTGATTTGTTTATCATCAGGACCGGGGTCAGAGTGATCCTTGACGCCAAGGAGCTGCCGCACTACTGCCAGCACTTTTCACCTTGGACATCACACGCCATTGATGGTAGAGTATTTGCACCTGTATAAGTGACTCTGTGACGTCTGTTTCACCCCCACACCCACCGCACCGTCACATTTGGTGTCAGAAGTGGGATTTGAAGAGATCCGACTATCTTGGCGACGCTATTGACAACGCTGGACCAACAGAGGGAGGATGCCGAGCGGAGGAAGGAAGCCCGGGAGGTGAAGAGGCAGGAGGAGCTTGCCGCCCACTACACTTCACTCATCCAGACGATGGCCCAGCTGCCCCAACCTGGCGAAGCGCCAGCGGCGGTAGGGGTAGATGGACTCCCCATAGGTTCGGTCCCCAAGCCGAAGCTGCAGAGAATGCTGCCGGAGGAAGACCCGGAGGCTAGGCCCCTCCGGCTACCCGCCCCCTCGTGGTAGCACAACAGCTGAAAGAACAATCCGACCGGTGGCTCTGCCCCGCAGAAAAATCGGGCCAGGAAGTGGCCTAGCTGATTAACTTTGAACAGTTCACAAGCGTGATGGGGGCAGAGACCTGGAATTGGATTGCACAGCACCGGACCACCATGCTGGAGGCGGCCATCGACCTGGCCGAGGCCTTTGAAAACGCGGTGTCGCCCTCCTCAGGATCAACCCCTCCCCCTCCCAAGAGTCGGATCCAGCTCCCCAGCCCACCTCCGCCTTCACCGAGACCATCCTTGACACCCGTTCTGGTACATGCCCCGATGGGCCACCTCCCTCCCAAACAGTGGAGGCCGAGGTTGGCCCCTAGCTGGGGTATAACAGGGGGTTCTTCCCCCCTGCTTGCTCAAGGGCATCGGGATAGGTCGGCTCCCTTGGCGTCCTCGCCCCTGGTCTGCTGGAGATGCCACGAGCCAGGTCACATTCAGCGATTCTGTCCTGCAGCGATGGAGTGTGATGTGGCTTCCCACTACCTGGCTCTCGAAGCAGGTAAGTCCTGGGGAAAGGGTCGGGTGGGGCCTTGTGTCATTGATTAAAGATTGGCAATAAGAGTACCCACGCCTTAGTGGACTCAGGGTGTGGGCAAACTATGATTCGGTCTGCTCTCATGGAGGGTACATCTTGGCAGCCGCATGCCCAGGTGGCTATTTCCTGTGTTCATGGAAAAACCAAGGTATATCCGACCACAAAATTATACATGACTGTGGGAAGTCGGACAGACCGCGTAGTCGTGGCTGTCGTGGATAGTCTGCCCTATACCGTCATTTTGGGGAGGGACTGGCCATGTTTCAAACAGCTGTTATTGGGTGAAATAGGGCCAGCCCTGAGTAAGGTAGTAGTTGCAAAGGAGGATCGTATTGGCCAGATCTTTCCGATGCAAGCTGAAGTGTTCTCGTCTCGCTTCCGGCCCTGAAAATTACAATAGGACTGCACCACTCACTCCTCGAAGGTTCAATCACCCCAAGCTCGAGCATGTCCCATACCTCTTTGCGAACGCCACTCCGTTGACTTTCTGGGATCCGGTAAGGTCTCTCTCGTACTGTGACATCTGGTGGAGAGATCATATTCAACAAAGTTATTTATTTATTTATTTATTTATTTATGTATGTATTTATTTTTTAAAAAGGACAACTGCTGTGTGCCAAAAGAATCAAAATAAAGAAGAAAAATGTAATATAGGTACTGTGACAGAGAGCGAATGAATCCTAGTCAACAATCTCCCTCCCGATCTGAGAGAGCGCTGTATAACAAGAACAGAGTGCCTCGTACTGGTTTGTCTGGCAGTTCATTCCAGGGTCAGTCGGAAGCTAGCCATCCAGGAAGGGGGCGGAGACAAAATGCCCGAAGTCTTCGTCTAAAGCGGTACGCTATATGTCAGTCATGGATTGGAGGAGACGTGACTGAACTAGCTATCGCAGGAGGCGTGACTAAGGGTATAATGGGGATGTGGGGATGTGGCGATGTAATCTGTTCCCTTGATGTGGTTTCTGATGGACCCGTTTAGAAAACTGACGTAATTAATTATCGTGAGTGTTTCGTGTTTTGTTTATTTGCTTGTGCTAACTGTTTGTCTTTTGTCACTGTTAGATGGCTAACACAAACCGCGAACTGTCGCTACTAGCCAGCACCAAAACCCTGACTGCACTGCACCCCTATTTCATGAACAGTTGTCTTTCACCCCACCTGCACTCAAGCACTCACTGTCTGGAGAAGTGATCGTGTCTGTGTTGGGTATAATTATAAAGTCGTTATTCTGGGACTAAA
The DNA here is from genome assembly GCF_902713425.1 of Acipenser ruthenus. Classification (NCBI taxonomy): domain Eukaryota; kingdom Metazoa; phylum Chordata; class Actinopteri; order Acipenseriformes; family Acipenseridae; genus Acipenser; species Acipenser ruthenus. Next base: position 32,466,758 of record NC_081196.1, read on the forward strand.
ACCTTTGTTTTGCACGGAGCGATACACATGGCTGTGTAGAGCCTGTGCTTATTATTTAAGTGTTGTTGACATGCAACCCAGCCAAATAAAGGAGCTGTTTTATTGAACTTTCACTGTCTTCTGTGTTATTCCTGAGCACTGCACCAACTACACCTGCATATGGCAAGCCGCTTTGCTACAGGTACATACAAATGTGAATAATTAATAGAAAATCAATTATCAGTATGTTTCAGACAATAGGTCCTTCATCAGCTAGCTTGTTTTTTTTCTGTTTTATATATATATATATATATATATATATATATATATATATATATATAAAATTGATGGTCTTCAGTGAGTTAAAGGCAAATAATTCCATCTAGGGTTTATGTGACGTCATAAACTACGGGACCATTAGGTCAAGTTGTTTATAAACTCACACAATTAGTATTAGTATCTGTAATAAAAAAGACATTAAATGGGTGTTAAGGTTCAAATTGCAAGTGAATTTAATGAACAATAATAACTTACATTAAGTCATGATAATTCAGGAACAGTGAATTAAACTGGTAGATTAAACTGGTAGATAATGAACTGCAAACAATAACGTATTTTGAAGGAAAATGTGTTTTTTTTTTCAACTCTGTCGCTGTCAGATCTTTACAGAGACAGATTTGTTAAAAGTGTCTAAAAACACAAATTCTGGGTGTTGTCGAGTGATTTAATTTTTGAAAGTCATTGACAGGAATGTCTTAAATTACCTGTTCCTCTCCAGTTTCTCTGAGATACGAATGTACCAGCTTTACATATATATTTTTTTTTTTTATTAACGTATTCTCATTGTGTTGCTTATTAAATCAACATTTCTCTACTGTGGGTGTTGTTGAGTGATTGAAAATGAGAAATTTTGTGTTTGAATTGAAAGTGGTCTTGAGGAGCTGAATGGGTCAAAGTTCAAGTAAATTTTCCTCTAGAGGAATTATAACATTTTGACACCACTACTGTGCTATTATGCCTTTTTTTCGAATGGCTTAGGATGCAAATATAGCCTTCATCCATATATATATATATATATATATATATATATATATATATATATATATATATATATATATATAGTGACAGGGAGCGTGAGGATCTGGGCTGCAAATCTCCCACCCGACCCAAGAGGGCGCTAAACAGAGGTACTTGCACGCCTGTACAGAGACGGGCCGGCTTGGAGAGAGGGGTGGAAAAGGAAGTCGGACATCTTGGTGCAGGGCGGAATGACCATATTAGGGGACAAGATTACTGTGATCAGCTGTGCTGCATTAGACAACTGGCAGGTGTGCTGAGTCGCGCTGATCATGGGGTGGAGTCTCCTAGTATATAAGGGCTGTTATTTTGTAAGTGCAGGGCCTTTGAGGTAATACTAAACCTGGGTTGCTGAGCTGCGTGTTTGTTTGGTTGTTTGTTTTCTACGTGTTTTTGATTTGTTTATCATCAGGACCGGGGTCAGAGTGATCCTTGACGCCAAGGAGCTGCCGCACTACTGCCAGCACTTTTCACCTTGGACATCACACGCCATTGATGGTAGAGTATTTGCACCTGTATAAGTGACTCTGTGACGTCTGTTTCACCCCCACACCCACCGCACCGTCACATTTGGTGTCAGAAGTGGGATTTGAAGAGATCCGACTATCTTGGCGACGCTATTGACAACGCTGGACCAACAGAGGGAGGATGCCGAGCGGAGGAAGGAAGCCCGGGAGGTGAAGAGGCAGGAGGAGCTTGCCGCCCACTACACTTCACTCATCCAGACGATGGCCCAGCTGCCCCAACCTGGCGAAGCGCCAGCGGCGGTAGGGGTAGATGGACTCCCCATAGGTTCGGTCCCCAAGCCGAAGCTGCAGAGAATGCTGCCGGAGGAAGACCCGGAGGCTAGGCCCCTCCGGCTACCCGCCCCCTCGTGGTAGCACAACAGCTGAAAGAACAATCCGACCGGTGGCTCTGCCCCGCAGAAAAATCGGGCCAGGAAGTGGCCTAGCTGATTAACTTTGAACAGTTCACAAGCGTGATGGGGGCAGAGACCTGGAATTGGATTGCACAGCACCGGACCACCATGCTGGAGGCGGCCATCGACCTGGCCGAGGCCTTTGAAAACGCGGTGTCGCCCTCCTCAGGATCAACCCCTCCCCCTCCCAAGAGTCGGATCCAGCTCCCCAGCCCACCTCCGCCTTCACCGAGACCATCCTTGACACCCGTTCTGGTACATGCCCCGATGGGCCACCTCCCTCCCAAACAGTGGAGGCCGAGGTTGGCCCCTAGCTGGGGTATAACAGGGGGTTCTTCCCCCCTGCTTGCTCAAGGGCATCGGGATAGGTCGGCTCCCTTGGCGTCCTCGCCCCTGGTCTGCTGGAGATGCCACGAGCCAGGTCACATTCAGCGATTCTGTCCTGCAGCGATGGAGTGTGATGTGGCTTCCCACTACCTGGCTCTCGAAGCAGGTAAGTCCTGGGGAAAGGGTCGGGTGGGGCCTTGTGTCATTGATTAAAGATTGGCAATAAGAGTACCCACGCCTTAGTGGACTCAGGGTGTGGGCAAACTATGATTCGGTCTGCTCTCATGGAGGGTACATCTTGGCAGCCGCATGCCCAGGTGGCTATTTCCTGTGTTCATGGAAAAACCAAGGTATATCCGACCACAAAATTATACATGACTGTGGGAAGTCGGACAGACCGCGTAGTCGTGGCTGTCGTGGATAGTCTGCCCTATACCGTCATTTTGGGGAGGGACTGGCCATGTTTCAAACAGCTGTTATTGGGTGAAATAGGGCCAGCCCTGAGTAAGGTAGTAGTTGCAAAGGAGGATCGTATTGGCCAGATCTTTCCGATGCAAGCTGAAGTGTTCTCGTCTCGCTTCCGGCCCTGAAAAACAAAACAAGAGCGACAGGCTGAGAAGTGGGAGGGGATAGCAATGAGACAAGGGTGGGGCTTGATTGGAGAAACTTCTGTATCTGTTAAAAGCCGAGGGAAGGGTGTAGGGGTGCAGTGTGACCTGCAGGGCAGGGTTACTGAGAACCCCAGTGCACAGGCTACCATAACCCCGCTCGACATACCGAAGTTCTGGGACCGGGATGTTGACCTGGCGTGGGAACAAAGTAATGACCCCACCTTAGTTAACATCCGGGCGCAGGTTTGGTCTGTCGAGGGGAAGGCTATTGATGATACAAATCCGCTCACATTTCCCCACTATGTCATACCCGGGCAGTTACTGTATAGGGTAACCCAAGCCCTGGGCACAGGTCCTCCTGTAAAACAATTATTGGTTCCTGAGCCTTTTCGAGCTGAGGTGATGCGGTTGGCACATGATATACCTTTTTCGGGGCGCCTCGGTTCTGAAAAGATGCTGGAGCGAATATTGGCTCGGTTTTATTGGCTTGGGGTATGTGGGGAAGTGAGGAAATATGTAGCGGAATGTCCCGAGTGTCAAAAGGTAGCACTGGGTCGAGTTCGCCCTGCCCCGTTGGTCCCACTGCCCTTGGTTAGGGTTCCCTTTGAGCGTATCGCAATGGACATAGTGGGTTGATTCCCTCTGACTCAGGATATACGCATATTTTAGTAGTGGTGGACTACGCGACGCGATATCCTGAGGCAGTACCTTTGAGGTCCACTAGTGCAGCTGCGGTTGCAACTGAATTAGTAAAGATTATGTCAAGAGTAGGGATCCCCAAAGAGATTTTGACCGATCATGGGACTAATTTTATGTCTAAATATCTTGTTCAAGTGTATAAATTACTGCAAATCCGCTCCATCCGCACGTCAGTTTACCATCCGCAGACTGACGGCTTGGTGGAGCGGTTCAATCAGACCTTAAAACAGATGCTGAGGTGGTTTGAGGCGGTTTGTAAACCAAAATTGGGCAAAGCTTCTCCCATACCTTCTGTTTGCAGTGAGAGAGGTGCCACAGAGCTCAACTGGGTTCTCCCCGTTTGAGCTGCTGTACGGAAGACAACCCCGAAGCATTCTCGACCTAATAAGAGAAGGGTGGGAGAAGCCTCAAAATGAAACCAAAAATGTAGTCTGGCACGTAATGCTGTTGAGAGAGCGCCTAGAAATAATTGGCAAACTGGCGCATGATAACTTAAAACAGGCTCAGCATCGTCAGCGAATCGAAACTGTTTGCTAAATGACAGGGCCCATATGAGTTGGTGCGGGCAATGGGACAGGTAAATTATGAGATTCGGCAGCTCGACCGCCGTAATAAAACTGAAATTTACCACATTAATTCCTGTTCATTGCGGGAGATAATGATTTTGGTCATGACATTCATCCCCCTTCGCGGAGGTGGTGGTGGGGGATCAATTAGTTCCCAGTCAAAAGCGAGAGATACAAGGGTTAATTGGGAAGTTCGGTGATGTTTTTTCTGATTTGCCAGGTAGAACGAATATAATCGAACATGCTGTTGTTACTTCCCCAGGTGTGAGGGAGCAAGAGAGACCGTACCGCATCCCTGAAAGTCGGAGGGGGATGGTGAGCCGAGAAGTAGCGGATATGTTAGAGCTTGGAGTCACAGAGCCTTCACGGAGCGAGTGGTGCAGCCCGATTGTCTTCATTGGCAAGAAGGATGGCACCAATCGCTTTTGTGTGGATTTTCGCAAAGTGAATGCATTCTCCAAGTTCGATGCATACCCTATGCCTCGAGTGGATGAGCTCTTGGACCGGATAGGAGGGGTGCGGTTTATCTCCACCCTCGATCTGACGAAGGGATACTGGCAGATTCCCTTAACTCTAAGCTCTTGCAAGAAAACCGCATTTTTGACTCCGGAAGGCTTGTTCCATTTTGTGACCATGCCGTTCGGGCTGCATGGGACTCCAGCAACCTTTCAGAGACTGATGGATCAAGTGCTCAGAAATATGCGGCCGCGTATATTGACGATGTGGTAGTGTTTAGCTCTTCCTGGAAAGAGCATCTTGTTAGACTTACAGCCGTCCTTCAGTCTCTAAGGGAAGCGGGGCTAACAGCCAACCTGAGGAAATGTGCATTTGCCAGACTAGAAACACAATATTTGGGTTATATTATGGGTAATGGTCAGGTGAAGCCGATGGCCTCTAAAGTCCAGGCTTTAGTGGACACTCCGATTCCGAAGACCAAAACCCAGGTGAGATCCCTCCTCGGGTTAGCGGGTTATTACCGTAGGTTCCTCCCCGAGTTCTCCACTATTGCTACCCCGTTAATGGATCTCACTAAGAAGCAGGCTCCAAATTTGGTAAAGTGGTCAGCTGAGTGTCAGGAGGCTTTTGATGTGATAAAAAGGCGTCGGTGTCAAGCTCCTGCACTAATATCTCCTGATTTCAGCAAATAATTTTTCCTCCAGACTGATGCGTCTGATGTAGGTCTGGGAGCGGTCTTGTCCCAGGGTTGATGGAGTAGAACACCCCATCTTGTACATCAGTAAGAAGATGCTCCCTCGGGAGCGTAACTACTCCGTCATCGAGAAGGAGTGTCTGGCTATTAAATGGGCTGTGCACTCCCTCCGGTATTATCTCCTGGGGCATTGTTTCCTCCTTGTCACAGATCACGCTCCGTTGAAGTGGTTAGACACAATGAAGGATAACAACGCTAGGATAACTCGGTGGTATTTGGCGTTGCAATCCTTCAACTTTCGGGTGAAACATTGTGCGTGTAAGGACTGCTGTTAAAAAAAGTTGACAAAACTGGGCTGCTTTATATACAGTGACAACTCTTGCATTTAATTAGTCTAATAACTTAATGTTCATGTTATTTCAATGATCTTGGTTAATAATACTGCAAATTTGCAGAACTGCATTCGATGGTTTGTGTGGACTATACCGTCCTCTTCTTAATTGAAAGGGGTTCCCAATCAGCAATGTCTATTCAGTATCGCTTCCGATCTAACATTGGGTTTTTTAAACCTTGTTTTTTAGGATTTTTTTCGTACACTGGGGTAATTTTAAATAACTAATTTTAGTTTGTTTATATTATAATTGAATTATTGTTACCTGCGACAAACGATAGCCCAGCAGACATTGAAACACTGATTACCAGTACGTTTATGAGCAGATCATATGCAGAATATGACTATTCTAATAAGTATTACCAATTCTCTATTTATGAAACATGATAAGCATAACTTTCCATTAAGGTGTCAAACTGTTAAAAGAAAAACTGCCGATTAATCTGGTGGGTAAAGAAACACCGAAGACTAATCTGGTGGGTTCTGTAAGAAAGTTTTCAATACTTTTTGCAATAATTATTCGGGTATTTGCCCTCAGTTAAAAAACAAAGTAAATGTTTTCTAAAACCAGTTCTTCCATTTTCATGCACTGATTCAAAAATTAAATGTGACCATTTTTGGCAAAGATGGAGGAAAAAATATTCAAGGCATGTGCAAATGAATTTGCATGACTGCGCATGAATTCTGACCACTATTCTTCCGATGACACTATTTGGCACAACACCGGTACATTTTTGTAACACCTAGCCAATAAGGCAAGGGCAATAGCAACTAAAAACCCAGGGAAAGATTATAACCCAGGTACACAAGTTATCTATATGTATTATACACACACCATCACACACTCTTTTGGAAATCAGGTAAGTTGTCACAATGTCCTCTCAATGAAAGCCCACGACACAAGTTTTATAGAAATACAGATACCTTGGTTTTTATTACATTTACAGCTGTACCAGAAAGGGGGGGCTGGCTGGAGACGCAGCTCTGCTCTACCCACAGCAGTGCAACCAAACGAATCAAAATAAACAAGCAAATAAACAAAATAAAATAAACGCTCCTAAACAAAAAGGATAACTACTTCTTAAGTGAATGAATAAATAAATAATCAAAGAAAGAAAACACACTAGACCATACAATTAATCACACACAATTCCAATTCAAAATACTGTAGAGCTAGCAGGAGTGCAACACCAGCCCAACCCACCAGGGAGCGATCTTCCAGAACTGGCAATACAGCTATTATAGAGATAAAAAGGTATACATTTAGCTGCAATTCTAAAACAAAGTTGACAAAAAACAAACTATGTACTAACTTTATTATACACGTTAAAATCAGGAATAAAAAGACAAGAGTTAAAAGAATAACATAAAGACAGTGATAAATGCAATGGCTTTTCTCACAAACAAAGGAACGAGAGGGAGGAATCGCAAGGACAACAGCAGCGGGCTTTAAACAGTACTACTACAAACCACACACACAAACAGGTCAGCCGCCCTGCAGTGAATGGATTAACCTAAATAGCAAAGAAAAAACACAGCCGTCAAACACTTCCAACTTTCAAGTAAGTTTCCTTGTGCAAAACAGCATTTACACAGATTGTCCGACTACAAACAATCTAGTTTTCATAAGACTCACAAAACAAACAGAATCAACATTCTCACTTTCTTTCCTGGACTCCAATGCAGCCCCACCTGTCCTTGCCATTCCTCTCTCTGTACAAAATGAGCTCCTGTTTCTCCTCAATATAGTATATTTATACAGAGAAAACCAATAAAGAATTTAGCAGCCAATTACCTAATCAACCAATAACATAGACCATGTGAGTTAAATATATTAGCACCACGTGCAATGTATAACATGCATCGGGTGCGTCAATTAGTAATCATGAAAGAACCGCTTCAATTCACAGGTAGTTAATGTGTTAGCAGCATCTAGTGCAGTGTGAAAAGATTAATTAACCCGTTCTAGTGCTAGTTTATACATGTATACAAACAATTGTACCAACAAAATGCCCATCTGTTACATTTTTGTGTGCACTCATGGGTATCCTCCAACTGTGTAGATTCTGCTTTATGTCTGTCAATTCTGGTGATTTCTGCTATGCTTGCCGGAGTGCTTTTGATCCCTTTACTTCTCCCACAATTTTTTTTAAAAATACAAATGTATCCATCTTGTTTTACATCATACATCAGTCTCATAGTGTACATTGCCCAAACGTCATTCAGAGTAGTCGATAATTAATTGTGCGTTCCGTGTACTTAGAATAAAATATTCATGACATTAGCAACACGATATTACCGACATTGCACCACGTACTGGTACACTACAATTAATGTTTAACTTTTCAACAGCTTTATACATTACTGATAGTGAACACACAAGCACTTTAGTTTGAAAGAACAATAATAACCTTCATCCCATAAAATAAAATTATCGTGAGTGCTGAGCAGCCGCTAATTCCCCATGGATGCTTGAGCCCTGGGACACCCATGGAGTCAGCGCCTGTGCCTCTGTGTCTCTCTCGTCTCTCAGCGGATACCATACAGTAACAGAAGACCCCTGGGTGTCTTCTTTCAATCTAATTGATGTTAATGATAAATAAATGCTTTGTCAATTTCCCCCCTTTGACCAAAATATCAGTCTTTAAAAATGTAATTGGCATTTTTGAAAGAATGTTACATTTACTTTTCTTTTTTGTTGAAAAAACAAAGACCCTCTAAATCATAAAACCATAAAACGACTCTTACAAAATATTCATGATGTTGCATCAATATAGCTTTATTAGATAGAGAAAGACATAACTGAGTCCACATACGCATCATTAAAGAATTAATAATCACAAAACTTAAATACAATGCTAATTTAACTTTGTGAATGGGGCCTGTACGTGGGGTAACTTGTACCAAATCAAGATGACTAAGATGACAACAAGCCAGAGAAACATCACTGAATCAGCCTCTTACATCATCTTGATTTAAGGTCATTGAAGAAAGTAGCATTGGTGTGTTCAGGAAAATGAAGAAAACAGAAGCAAACACAATGGACCAGGTTCCTTAGTCTAACATCATGCCCTATATGAACAGATGAAGGACTTTTGATCATAACAGTTGATATCATTCCATCGGCTATCATCTGCAAGAAAACAATTATAAAAAATTAGATCGATTTTTTTTTTCCATCACTGCAGTAGTAGAACATGCTCTTGTCTTCACAGATTCAGATAGAGTAGTCTGGCTCTTTTTTGACAGTAGCTGAGATCAGGGCAACTGTGAGGTATCAACTTACATAACAGGTTATCAACAACAAATGCAGTTCCATGTAATCATTAAAAAACGTTAATATTTTTATTGTGCAAATTATCTCCAAATAATAGCAGGCAAAACTTGTCTTCTACAAATGCACTACTGCTTAAAAACAGAGAAGTGACATGCACTGTTTCATATAGAAATATACAGTTTGACAGTATATAATTTGATTTGTTTGAGGGGTGTCTAACTAAATTGGTAACACAGAAGTTTTTTTTAAGGCTTGTTTTTTAGGTGTTTCCAAGTGCCTTGTTCCACCTCTGTGTATCAAAGCTGCATTCATTGACAGTTTAAAACATCTTCCAGGGCTCACCTTTGCGGAATATCTCTATGCAGTTTTCATCTGAACCAACATTATTTGGCTCCCCCAGCATCCAGTTTGTGAATATCCAAGGGGATCCGTCCGTCCACTTAAAGCGATTACCCTACGAGAGACACAGGAACAGTCTGACACCATACAGAAAAACAGTCCACAGACAGTGTCACAATGCCACACTAGGAAAAGCCTTAGAAAGACAAACCAAATTTTACAAAACAAATTGAAAGACTTAATTATCTAAATAAGTGGTGTTTAAAGATAATAAGACTTAATGATCTGACTAAGTGGTGTATAAAGATAATACATTTCATTTTTGCTTTTAATTAAATAGAGGCCTGGTCACCCAAAAACTCACCCTGGCTCTCTTTTTCCTGCTCATTTATCAGAAGCCAATCAGACTGTGAAGCCAGGAACAATTCCAACAGATCTTGAAGGGTTTGCATCTCTTATGCAGCTAATTTCATTTAAGGAAGTCACTGATAAATACTTTTAGTCACAATGTTTGTCATTAATGAATTAAGTTTCTCTTACCATTTCTTATTTCTCAGCAGTGCCCTGTGGGCAGACAGCTACTCGTTTGTAGATTTTGTTCCCTACTTGTCTCTGCTTGTTTAGTATGTTAGTGCTGCAGTTTAATTAAGAGTACAACAAGGTTCTGCAAGGGGGCTACAGGAGCTCCTGATACATAGACAGACAAATGAAAAAAAAAATTAAAAAAGGCTGACCTGGAGTCTTTCCCCACCCATAAAGGTACGAGTGCATTGACCATGCTGATGGCACACCAAGTTAGCAAGCTGGTTATTTATAGATAAACTGGTCAATGCAGCAAGGTGTCCATGAGGCAATCTATCCTGGCAGAAAAGCTTGGGAAAAATAGATTTGTACCTGTATTAGATAAATATACCGTATATGTGTGATGAGATAAGCACTCCCAAAAGCAATATAGAGGCTTAATTCAAATGGCTTTTAGCTGGGACAATTGATTTTTGAAGATCAAAGTAAAATAAAAATGGATCCACATTAATTAATGAATTTGCCTTTTTCTAAAACAAAAAGGCAAATCTCTCCTCTTTAAAATGATCTGAACTTACCTCAGCATCATAGAGTGACTTTTGCGTGGAGAAGAAGCGCTACCTGATTGAGGCTGTAGAAAGAGGCAAGACATACTCAGGGTTTCCAGAGTGACATTTACCCAAATACAGTATCAGGCACTCACCTGGTGCTGCCCATACTCTAATGCCACAATGCCACACAAGGACAATCTCTGAGCTGAACAAACCAAAGAAATTGACAGACTTACTAAAACTGGTGCTAGATTAATATTTGCTTGCAATTAAATCTGTTTCAGAAACCAGATTCTTTTCCGGTTGGAGGAAAAAGGGTAAACTCTCTCTGCGGAACAACCAAAGTTTGGTTCATTTTTAAAAAATATTAAAAGTTGCCCATGTATTAAGTACACATTTTGTAATCATTCCCTATTCCCCCTCTTTTCACACCTTTGGCCATGTTGGATCTGTCCTCATCCACTGCATCTTCAGTGATATCCAGCTCTATCCCATCCTCATCTTCAATATCAGTGTCAGTGATGTCTGGTCATGCAGTATCATCAAAATAAAATGGTTAGTAGTAGTAGTATCAGTAATAGTACTAGTAGTAGTCGTAATAGTAGTTGTATTAATATGATTGACTTGGAGTTGATAATCCTGAAGCAGGGATCTCATATGTGCTTCCCCTTTGAGGTTCATTAGCAGGGCTTCAGGATGGAAGGGGGTCTCAGGGGAGGAAACTGATTTTTCAGCAGGCAATGACTTGTGTTTCTTTCTTACTGTACAGTAAGTATCCCTGGTGTAGGCTGATGTGAACCTTTGTTATTCATTTCTGTAAGCACACATGGAGTCAGCACCTGCATTAGGAATGGATATTAAATCATTAAATAAGTCTCACCACTTGTGGAATCAGAGTCCTCCAAGTCCCCTAAAGCAGTATCCAGAGCACTTACATCGAGTCCAGCATCCTTCTCCATTTGGATCTGAGCTAACCCTGGTGTGGCAGTAAAACCTGAACAACATCATCATCATCATTATCAATTATCAATTATCTATATCACAGATATTCTGTTTTGTTATTTGGTGCTGTTTCAAAAGACACAATAAGATGCTAATCATAAAAGCACAAGTATCTAAGCCAAGTTGACAAACGTTTCCACTAATATATCTGTCAATGTACAATAGAGTCCAATCCACCTGCACTACCCTCCAGTCAGTATAAGGGTGGTGTATACACCAAGAAACCTTACCTGCCACAGCCAGCATCAGTAGGACAGTTATCTTCATCATTCTGAAATAAAGAGCATCCACAGGACTAGGCATTAAGAATTACGAGCATACATACTGTCGATACTGCGCTGATTGATACATTTTCTTCATAAGCTTAAATTATTTTGTAATGAATATATGAGATTGTTACGATTTATGGAACTAACTAAACATCATGTTTTACTGTAAGAGCATGAATTAACTGGATGAAGCAGAATAAACACTAGTTAAAATACAAATCAAAGAAAAATAATAAAAGTGTTAAATAAGATTTTAAAAAATAAAAAAGACCATACCTGATTACAGATCTGCCTTCAGAAGCTTGTGGTGTATTAAGTGTGCATCATTTCGGAGCACTTTTATAGAGCTGTGGAACAGTAACCTGTCCACTGCACATCTGGGACGGCTCATAAACTCTTATCTCTTCAGTGGACAGGTGGCATCCAGGTGCTGATTATTACTGGTGATTATATGGACCCTGGAAGAAAATATCAATAGACCTCAAATAAAAAAAAATGATAATATACAAAATAAATGGCAAATGATTGCACATTGTGTCTGGACAAATAAAGGTATCAGTCATAGAATGATGTGCTATCTACAAAACAGGCCAAATTATAACGGGTCATCTGGCATCTCACAAGTAGGGTTTGCTGTGGCATGGTGAGGTCAATCAACCACAGTCGTCTACTCTGGCCAGGACTGCAACCTGGAAGATCCCGATTGCATGACTCATCCCACACTTCAGTGCCTTTGCTAGGTAAGCCACTGGGGGTCCTATAAAAATATATTTTAATGTATGTTTTAAAAAGGAGCGGCAGCTGTGTACTGTGGGGAAGGGTCTGGTGTGTAAACTATTAAAGGAACAAGGAAGCATTCAGTTATGAACAATGCATGGCTTGATTCCTAGAAAAACAATGTAATAAAATAGCAGACAATAAAAGGAAGCATGCTAAAATGCAAATTAAAGTAAATAGACTTATTGATGACAAGAGAGACAGTATTCAAAATATAGAAATAAATAAATAAATGATAAAACATTTGGGCTCAGCTATCCTTTATAAATGATTATATACAGTCTATAAACATGTTCTTAAAAAAATGTGAGTGTGTGCGTGCGTGTGTGTGTGTGAGTTATAGTGTCTTTTTTCATAAGGAGACTTTGCACTTTAAGTATTACCTCCAAACTGAAGGGGTTACACATGAAGGGGTTTTTAAGTTTGTTATTAAATGGAATTCTAATAAATTGCAGGGGCATCACAGAGTAGTTTAAGTTGTCTGTGTTGCTTTATTAATATTAATTTGTCCTGCATTAACTTTTTAAAATATTATTGTTAATGTATATTGTCAACATTCTTTCAATTTCTGCCTTGACTTCTGCTTGTTTTGCTTGAGGTACTCTATATGGCCTCGTTTTCACTTTGGTGCTGTTATAAAGTCATGTTTCATGACATTGGTTTTTCCCAGCAGAGTGGTAAAGAGATCTCGATTCCTAATCCTAATCCTAACCCTAATTAAACTACGCTTGGGACCTATATTCACTTTTGGAACTGATTGACTGTCAGTTTCAATCACTAAAACCCTGTCTGTCTACAGTACATCTACTCCATCTTCCTACGAACTGGTTGCCGGATTTTGTAGTTCACCGGACTGACTGCTTCTAAAATCTCATAGGTTCCTTGCCAACGTACAAATAGTTTACTCTCGGGTGTGGGCAGCAACAACATGACTCTATCACCAGAAGAGCATGTTCTAACTTGGACCTGCTTAGTATAATCAGTCTTCTGGTACCTTGTACTTTTTCTAAATGTTCCCAGACAATAGGGGTGACCTCCTTAATGTCTAGAACATGATAGACTATATTTTTATTAGGGCTTACCTGACTTTCCCATAGCTCCTAAGCTATATCTAGGATACCTCTGAGCTGCCTACCGTACAATAGTTTAAACTGGGAAAATCCTGTGGACGACTGGGTCACTTCCCTAACAGCAAACATTAAATAAGGTAACAGCATGTCACAGTTTTTCCCATTCCAGTCAATCACCTTTCTCAACATGTGTTTCAAGGTATGGTTGAACGTCTCAACTAACCCATTGGATTGAGGGTGGTAAACTGAGGTTCTGGTGTGTTTTATTCTTAATAGCTCACATAAATCTTTCATGAGCTTTGACCCATGTAAACATTTGTGCAAGCTCCTTGGCTCCTTGCCATATTCCTTAAGGGATTGGCAACCAGGTAACTTGTGGCGTAATTTACCACCACAAGTATATACTCATGTCCCCCGGGCAGATTTTGGTTAGGACCCCACCAAGTCCATGGCTAAGCGCTCAAAGGGAACCTCTATTACTGCTAACAGGGCTCAAAACTTACTACGGGGACTGGTTAACTGGCAGTCTGAGCACGTCAGACAAAATCGCTCTACCTCTTTATACACTCCCAACCAAAATAATCTTTTCAACACCCGCTGGGTGGTTTTCTCCCCAGTTGTGCACCAAATAAATGGCTGTGGGCGAGTCTCATGAATGTGAGCCTGTGACTGTTGTACTACGGTTCTTTCTACCAGTCACCTGATACAACAAATCTTTTTTAATGGTATAATAGTCCCTGTTTCCCCGGTTTCTCCCTGTACATACACACCATTTATCTCAATTACTTTCTGTTTTAAGTTTACGAATGTGGGGTCGTTAGCCTGGTCTTACCAAATTGTGAGTTTGGAACTGCCCACTGATCCATTAACTCCTGTCCTACCCCCTCATTTTCGGCAAGCAGTTGTTCCCATGTTTAATTTATAATGCCCAGGCTCATTGCACTGCGTGCTTACCCCTTTACTAGCACGCTTACTGTGTTCCCCTACCAAAGTTACACCAGTATTTATAGGACCATCCCGGTGTTTATCAGCTCAACGCTCTCTACATGATTTTCGGTCACGAATAACCCAGGGTCAGTAAATCGAGATCCTCTTCGTGGAGTCCATTTCACTCCCTGCTACCCTTTGTTTGGAGCTTGCCAATTTCCCTTGAATTTTAACCAGTTGATCAAACACTGGTAAATCTCTACCCAGTATCACTGGATGTGGCATTTGTGTGACTACTCCCACTCTCATTATACACATCTCCCCTGGTACTTTAACCTTTACTTCGGCTGTAGGATAATACTTTACATCACCATGTATGTACATGATACCGGTCTTAAGATCAGGATTCAAATATTTTGGTTTCACGAAAGTAGGCGAAACCACAGTTACTCCATACCCAAATCAGGGAAGGCCAGGACCTCTTTTCCATTTACTTTTATTTTTCTATATGAATGACCGGCTTCCTATAGCTATATTAACCACACTGACTGCCCCGCTATAATCAGCACCTCCTGTATTACGCTGAATGAGTTCCTGTTCAATCGGACACCTTACCGCAATAAGACCGTATTCAATAGTTCACCCCCTAGTCTGTAAGTCGCTTTAGATAAAAGTGTCTGCTAAATGATTAATTAATAATAATAATAATAATAATAATAATAATAATAATAATAATAATAATAATAATAATAATAATAATTATACCTATAACATCGGGCTTGCCACTCACACTCCCCTTTTTCCCCAGTCCTTTCACAGCGTTACACCATTCTTCAGCGCCCCCTTTCTTACCCCAGCTCTGGAAGTCCCACTCTCTCAGGTTAGGGCATTGCCAACGGATCCTTGCCGTCTGTGGGATGAGTTGACGAATCAGCTCCTCCGCTGCAAGTTGCCATTCTACGAGAGCCACAGAATTGTCCAGAGTATTAGTCCCTGACTGCAACACAAAAACAAACAACACAGCAGCGTTCTGGCTGCATTAACGTCTTCAACATTTAGCTGCGTCCACTTTGTACTGCCAAACTCCTCCCTGTGATCAGTGCGGTGCCACGCTCAATCACCACACGCAACACAGCTGATAACAATAGATTTGTTCCGCAGTCTTAAAGCTCGGCCCTTTCCCCAAGGTGGCTGACTTCAGCATTCAGTTATGAACAATGCATGGCTGAGTCCCTGCAAAACAATGTAATAAAATAGCAGACAGTAAAAAGAAGCATGATAACATGCAAATTAAAGTAAATAGACTTATTAAGTGCTAAAATAATGCACCTTTAACTTTGGCAAGAAAGACAGATTCATTAATTCCTACGATCTTCTGAAACATCATTAAAGAAAACGACAAGAGCTAACGTTATTGAAAATATAAAAATAAATACAAGCTAACACTTTGGGGTTTAGGTATTAATTACAAGTGGTTTTATATAACCTTTAAACATATTAATTATTTGTTATTTTCAAGTCTTCATTTCTGTGCATGATTTCTATCATATAGCAGCAGTATTGTGTTACTACAGAATGCATTGTTTTCTCAAAAGCTTATTTTGCCCTTTACATTTAGAACTGACTTTACTGAAATCCACAAGTGGGCTATTCAGTGTAACTCTAATTAATTCAAATTCCTCCCAATAGTACTCAAAGAAATGAAAGAAGTTATTTACAAGCCGCTAACCAAGATCATGCAACAGTCTCTGTAACACAGGGGTTGTACCGACAGATTGGAAAATTGCAAACTTTCTGTGTCATCTGCAAAATTTGCAGATGACACAAAAATAGGAGGAGTGGCGAACACTGTTGCAGCAGCAGAGGTCATTCAAAATGATCTAGACAGCATTCAGAACTGGGCAGACACATTGCAAATGACATTTAATAGAGAAACGTGTAAGATACTGCATGCAGGCAATAAAAATGTGCATTTTAAATACCATATGGGAGATACTGAAATTAAAGAAGGAATCTATGAAAAAGACCTAAGAGTTTAAAGTAGTTGAAAGGTTTGAATGCATGCATTTTGGTTGTACTGCTGCTGTTGCTGGTGCTGAGCTGATTTGGGGTTGTCCTGGGCCAAACAACCAACCAAATCCAGGCGATCTCTTAGTAGGCTCACATGCTGAACTACATTTTTGGACGAGCGTTTGTGCTTCTCCCACCGCTATCTCAACAGATCGAGGATATCGCGAGGCTGTCGATAATCTGCACTAACTGTGGCTATTGCAGTGGCACTAGTGGACCTCAATGGAATTGCCTATGGGTATTGTGTTGCATAATCTACCCCCGCTAATATATGTGTATACCCAGAATCAGAAGATAGCAAAGGGCCCACTAGTGCCACTGCAATGCGTTCAAAGGGGGTGGAAATAATTGGCAGTGGGAGCAATGGGGCTGGCAGTCTGGGCATGTGGCTAAATATTTCGACACATCATTATGAAGTGCTACCCAATAAAATCGAGCCATTATGTTGGCCCCACACTATGTCCGTGCTTGAGTGCCACATGTCCAGTATATTAAGAGGGGCGGGAGTACCTTCTGCCCTAGATGGCCCAGTAACCTCGCCCTCTCGGTCACACTGCGTTCTGACCTCCTTTGACTGGCATTTGTTACCATCCAAGCGTTCTCCCACCAAACCCAAGCCTTGTCTCATTAATGCTCCTTCCCATTTTCTTCTAGGATGAAAAAGGGGGGGAAAACATTTCAGTTTGAAAGGAAAAACATCACCAATTATTTCCCTTTCTTTCTTTTCTGCCACGATTACGTGTGCAGTCAAGACTGCCATTCTTGGTTTGACCAGTCTTGGCCCAGAATAACTGGGTGTGGTAGCCTTTCCACCACCCCCACTACCACTACGAGGTGATGTTTTATCAGTCCTACCGATAAATATGCTTTTATGGTGAGGTATGTCATTGTGTCTCTATGGGTACAGGAGATAGCCACCTGACCTGGCCAGGTGTCCCAGAACAAGTTGGGGGGACAGATGGGCACACTGGTTAGATATCTGTCCTGTTGCTAGTATGGCAACAGGGCAGGGGCAGCAACTCTACCCCAGCTGGGGGCCAACCTTGGTCTCCATGAAGGGCAGGAAAGGTGGCTCATTTGGTTCGGCGATCTCAGAGGTCTGGATCCCAGTGCCGGTGCTGGTGGTGGTGGGAGAGATAGAGGAGGAGGTGCTCGGCTGCTCTGGTGGATGGGAGCCGTGAGTATCCCTGTCCGTGCGGAGACCAGGGAGTCATCAAAGTCCTCGGCCAGTTTCACGGCTTTTTCCAGGGTGTCGGGGTTGTGGCGCCGTATCCAGGCTTGGGTTTCGGCGCTGACCAGATGGCAAAACTGCTCCACTACCACTGCCTCCCCAATTGCAGTTGGTCTTCTTGGCAGGGGTCAGCCAGTGTACCATGTGGACACACAACCTTTCCGCAACCACCCTGGGGCATGTATCCGGGGATCTTCGGTACTCCCTGAACCGTACCCAGTGAGTCTCCGTGGTGATGTTTAGACGACGGAGAATGGCCAGTTTCACCAGGTCGTAATTGGCGATGTCTGCGTTGCTCAGTGCCTGGTATGCTGCCTGACCCTCCACGATCAGGCAGGGTCCCAGCTGGCTTGCCCAGAACTCCTGCGGCCAAGATGCGGTGGTGGCTAGCCGCTCAAATGCGACCAGGTATGCCTCTGGGTATCCTCCACCGTCATCTTCAGCGCCCAAGCTTTGGGGGCCACCATTGTGGGTTCTGCTGTAGGGTGTGTCATTAGTGCCATCCCTACCTTCTCAAGGAGCGCAATGTATCACTCCTCTCTCCTGCTATCCTCTGCCTCCCGTCTGCTATCCAGCGCCTCCAGCAGCTCTACCAGTGCGTTGCAGTCCATGATTCCACTCTAACACCACGTGTGGCAAAGTGGTTAACAGTGTGCAGGTGCAGGTGCAGGTGATCAATGAACAGACAGACAATTATAATCCAGGGGCAAAGTTGTTTAATGGGTTTGTATGTCCAGTGCCTGATGGCAAAACAAACAGTAAACAATAAATGATGCGTGTATTACTGCAGCGTGTATTACTTATATTGTAATCCCCGGGTCCCGAAATAATAGTCTGTTTATTATACACCCACACGAAACACAAAACACATACACAAGTCCGTTAGTGTGTGAATTAGTGCTCGTGGTGCAAATACAGTTATTTGTGATACAAGTGAAGTGCTGTTCCAGGTATGTGATGGCCCTTGGCGACAGCTCCGGACATGTTAGCCATCTACTAATTACAAGAAACAGTTAGACAAACAAACAAACACTCACGATATGGATATACAAAACACAGGTCCTTCCGGGTTCTTTTTCTCGAACCAAAACAAAGGAACATGTAATGTTGAGAAATGAAATGGTGTGCTAAAGAAATGTACACAGTTATGAGGTTTATCAGAGATTCTGGAGGCAATACATGCCAAGATTCCAACTAAACAATTCAATAAATTACTTCTCTATTTACATATTTCCTAAAGTGATATCAACAGTTGGGTCTTGTTAGCAATTTTTAAATCAATGCTGACAATTATTTTAAACTTATACTTCATTTAATTAAGCATAACCATGAAGGGAACTTTGTATGAGCTTACAAATCCATAAACCATTTCATATTTTCAGTGTTATGGAAAATTCACAGGTTTCCAGTTGATAAATTATTATAATTATAATTATTTTAAATAGTCGCTTCATACTTGGTACAAAACGTCATACTTTAATGACAGTTATTTCATTAAGCTGCATTTTGCTACAGTATAAAAGTCTTATATCTCAGAAACTACCTGAGGTAGTGACTTCCTATTTGCAGAGTTATACAGACCTGCATTTTCAAACTTTAGAATACAGACAGCCACTTGGCAGTTTGTGATTTGTTTGGATTCTGTGTTTGGATTGAGAATAGATGGGTAGCCAGATGGGCTGATAGAGAGCTAGATGGGTAAACTAAGTAAACATTTTTGCCAGGCTGTCTTCCCCTGCATATTTTACAGCACATACAGCTTGTGGTTAAGACTCATACCTGGTGAACGCAGATGGCTCAGTGTCTCATACTGCCACACAGGAGGAAATCATTCTAAATTGTAGCTCTCAGGTTTGATATTCTTGGCTCCAATGCCCTGAAAAAAAATCCCCTTTTTGGAATATGTAGATTTGTGTGTCATATCCAAAAAAAAAAAAGGAAAATATTTTTTCCCCCTGAAACCAACAGCCTGTCATCCCCAGCAACTGAAAATATGAGATTTCATTAAAAACTTTGATACCAAACTCACTAATGGTTGAAGCTTTTGATATCTTGTTTTATCATTTAAAAAATAAATGTATGTGATCTTGTTTTAAGTACGTTCAAGCACATTTTTGTCATCAATGTACAGATGTGTTTTACTGGCACAAATAGAACTGATTTGGTAATTGGGTGTTGGTATATTAATATAAAAAGACATGATCCAATTGCTATTCCATATATGAGATTACCAAAAAAGGATATGTCTTTATTGGCAAAATTTGCCATATCAGATGTATCACTGAATCACTGTATCACTGAATCAGGATGCAACAAAGGGCAACTTATACCTGTTTGTAATCCATGGAGTACTGTCTAACTCACATGCACAGTGTAGGACCATCCATTGTCTCAGAACAGCAGCTTCACAGCGAGGCATACAAACAATCCCATGTGCTGAGGCTGCCTCATTACTCTGCATTTTGAGACACATTTCATGACCAAGGGATGACACCGTCCTGGAAGAGACACTGTGGCCATGACTGCGTGTGAGGACAACTGGATCTTCTACAGAACAGCAAGAGGCATTAGAAACATTTGTTGGATCATAAACTATTTGATTGTACTGCAGCCAGATGGAAAATGCATCTGCCAGTTATGTTTGTATATTAGATTTGTAAGTGCACGCACTAGCACTTTGAAAGTGTTGCCCTGCTGATCCAACAACAATATAATTATTTTTATATTGCATTTAAAAATAAGTAAACAAAACAGCGAAAAGTCTGCACTCAAAATGTCTTTAATTAATGCATTGTCAAGGCAAACCATCTCTTTTCCCTTTGACGATACATTATTATTTAATTATTTCAAAAACATCAACCAATCAGTCTCCTCATTGAGACCCAAAGGGGATAAAGTATCCAATTTATCTATCCAAAACGTTTCTCTTTTCAAAAGTTTGTTATCCAGATCACCTCCTGTATGTCCCAGTGACACATTTTCAGTCCATCGCAAACTGGAAATCGGATGGAGGTGTGTTTGAAAGTGTCTTGAAACGGAAGATGTTTTGTCTTTATGCCTGTCACAAAGACGGCCAGAGTGGGTGGCGTCAGACCAGACAGGAATACACAGACAGAGACGGTGGTGATGATGAGCTGAGTGCAATGGCTGCACTCAGCGTTTATTAACAAATAAAAAGGTTTTAAACGGTACACAAAACAGGACACGGCACTTGCGCCAAAATAAAGAGACAGACAAAACGGACTAACACTAAACAAACGGTGCACGGAGACAAACAAACACGGTGAGAACAAACAACTATTATATTTACTTCTAATGATTTTAACTCTCCTCTCTCTCACCCGTTCTCCTCTTCCGAACACCCAACCCTGAGTGCAAGAAATGTGCGTCTATATATACTATTGTGCTGGGATTCAATTACTAATTAATTATTCACTTGAATCCCAGCACGTGAATTAATTCTGTGCAACCCCGTGCTCACATATTACATTTAACCAGCACGTGAAGTGATTTGTGCTCTCCTCGTGCCTAAATACAAATCTACACTTTTTAAACACACGTGAAACACAGACCCGTTTATATCCCGTGTACCAATCTATACACCAACATTAACATACACACGCAACATACATACACAGAACACACAAATGCACACAGGGGCGGGCACTTTGCCACATATACCCCCCCTTGTGCGCAGCACACATGGCCTCAACGGCCACCTCCCCCCTTAAAAACCCAGCAGTCCAGGACAAAGTCTCGGGCTGGGAAGGGAGGCTTCAGTGAGCCCATGGCTGGCCATGCTGTCAGCACCCCTGCCGGTAGTGGCACGGCTGACAGCCTGTTGGTCCCGTCCTGCAGCGAAAAAGCTGCGGGGGCAGGTGGTCCCCCGACCTCCCCCTTCTTCGTAGCCGGCAGCTCCCTCCTGTGGGGCTCCGGCCACAAGAACTCCTGCAGCGAAACTGCTGCTGGGGAAAGTGGTCTCCAGACCTCCTCTCCCTTCTTCGTGGCCGGCAGCTCCCCTTTCTGGGGCTCCGGCCACCGTACTCCCTGCGGAGGTACGGGCAGCAGAGGCAGCTCCTGCTCCTCTGCTCCGGGCGGTGGCGGAGGCAGAGGCAGCTCCAGCTCCTCTGCTCCTGGCGGTGGTGGAGGCAGAGGCAGCTCCAGCTCCTCTGCTCCTGGCGGTGGTGGAGGCAGAGGCAGCTCCAGCTCCTCTGCTCCTGGCGGTGGTGGAGGCAGAGGCAGCTCCAGCTCCTCTGCTCCTGGCGGTGGTGGAGGCAGAAGCAGCTCCAGCTCCTCTGCTCCTGGCGGTGGTGGAGGCAGAGGCAGCTCCAGCTCCTCTGCTCCTGGCGGTGCTGGCTCCCTCTGCTGTGGCAGCTGGGCATGTGCGCGCCGTGCTGCCTTCAGCAGCATAGCTAGAGGCTGCTGGGGGACACCAGCATCCTGCCCTTCTCCCCCCCAAAAATTTTCAGGGGGTTGAGCCTGTAACTCCTCCCCTTCTGGCTCTTGGGACGGCACCAGCAGGTATTCACCCTCTGCTGGTGGAGGTGGGACCAGCAGGCATTCTCCCTCTGCTGGCAGCTTGGGTCCTACGGCTGTGGAAGCCCCGACTTCCCTCTTTTTGGGCTGTGGACGCACCGACTCCTCCCTTTTGGGCTGTGGACGCACCGACTCCTCCCTTTTGGGCTGTGGACGCACCGACTCCTCCCTTTTGGGCTGTGGACGCACCGACTCCTCCCTTTTGGGCTGTGGACGTTCGGGCTCCACCCACTCAGGCGTAGGACGTTCGGGCTCCTCCCACTCAGGCGTAGGACGTTCGGGCTCCTCCCACTCAGGCATAGGACGTTCGGGCTCCTCCCACTCAGGCGTAGGACGTTCGGGCTCCTCCCACTCAGGCGTAGGACGTTCGGGCTCCTCCCGCTTGGGCTGTGGACGCTCGGGCTCCTCCCATTTGGGCTGTGGACGCTCAGGCTCCTCCCGCTCGGGCTGTGGACGCTCAGGCTCCTCCCATTTGGGCTGTGGACGCTCAGGCTCCTCCCATTTGGGCTGTGGACGCTCAGGCTCCTCCCGCTTGGGCTGTGGACGCTCAGGCTCCTCCCGCTTGGGCTGTGGACGCTCAGGCTCCTCCCGCTTGGGCTGTGGACGCTCAGGCTCCTCCCGCTTGGGCTGTGGACGCTCAGGCTCCTCCCGCTTGGGCTGTGGACGCTCAGGCTCCTCCCCATAACTGCGGAAGGGACAGTGGGCGAACAGGCGATCCTGGTCGCAGAGGAGGCACCCCGACCATGGCTTGTTACATCGCCGTGGATGCCTGGCCCTTAGGCGGCACTCCTCCTCCCTGTCCTTCACCTCTTTATCTGTCTCCCGCTTGGGCTGTGGAGGCAAAACCAGCAGGCATTCACCCTCTGCTGGTGGAGATGGGGACAGCAGGTACTCCTCTGCTGGTGGTCCTGCTACCTGGGCTGCTGTTCCGTTTATCGTTGCCTCCAGGTAGCTGAGGACCAACCCCACACCTTCCTCCCAGGTGCTTACGGTCTGTTCCCTTGCATAAGCCTCCCATCGTTCCCTATCCATAAACCGCAGGAACTGGACGACTACTGGGATAGACTGGGCCTCCAGCCCAGCATTTTCCAGCATCCAGTCCCGCACTTTGATGGCGTCTTCTGCCATTTTTTTTTTTTTTTTTTTTCTTTTTTTAAATCCAAACTGCGGTTCCTGCTCTGGCCTGAGTCCTGGAGGCACTGTCGATCCCACGCAGGACACCACGTGTCACAAAGACGGCCAGAGTGGGTGGCGTCAGACCAGACAGGAATACACAGACAGAGACGGTGGTGATGATGAGCTGAGTGCAATGGCTGCACTCAGCGTTTATTAACAAATAAAAAGGTTTTAAACGGTACACAAAACAGGACACGGCACTTGCGCCAAAATAAAGAGACAGACAAAACGGACTAACACTAAACAAACGGTGCACGGAGACAAACAAACACGGTGAGAACAAACAACTATTATATTTACTTCTAATGATTTTAACTCTCCTCTCTCTCACCCGTTCTCCTCTTCCGAACACCCAACCCTGAGTGCAAGAAATGTGCGTCTATATATACTATTGTGCTGGGATTCAATTACTAATTAATTATTCACTTGAATCCCAGCACGTGAATTAATTCTGTGCAACCCCGTGCTCACATATTACATTTAACCAGCACGTGAAGTGATTTGTGCTCTCCTCGTGCCTAAATACAAATCTACACTTTTTAAACACACGTGAAACACAGACCCGTTTATATCCCGTGTACCAATCTATACACCAACATTAACATACACACGCAACATACATACACAGAACACACAAATGCACACAGGGGCGGGCACTTTGCCACAATGCCTAATTGCACTTTTGTGCTCACTAATTCTAGTTTTTAATTGTCTGATTGTTTTACCTACATAGCCCCAACTACAAGGACATTTTAAAAGATATACGAAATGTGTTGATGTACATGTAATCCTACTCTTTATTTGAAATACATTACCCGTTCAAGGGTGGGAAAATAAATATTATTCTATTAGTCATATCACTACACTCTGCACATTGCCCACATCTATAAAATCATGGTTTCTGTTGAAAAAATGGTTTTGGTGGAATATATTAATCTTTTCTCACCAAATTATCTTTTAAATTCTGGCACCTTTTGTACAAAAATAACGGCGGACTGTATGGTCCCAATCTGGAATCCGACAACAACATATTCCAATGTTTCATAATGATTGTCTTAATATTTTTACTACGTACTGTGTAGTGGAAACAAAAACTGTAGAGAAATATTTTTTATCTTTTTATTTAGATTTTAGTAACAATTTTCTATCCAAATTATCCGCTCTGAAAAAGAGTTAAGAAAGACCAAATCTGTGCAGGGAGTGATGTATACAAAGAATTACTAATACTGTAGTATACATCAAACATATCAATCCATAATTAAGTTATTCAATTTTCCAATAACATCAAATATAACTTAACAGAAACTCCTGACTTTTTTTTTTGACACTCTGTAAATTACAGAACGCAATACAGCCAGGTTTAAGTACTGAGGCTCCAGGCTGAAAGCACTTGAAACCCAAGATTTTGAATAAATGTGTTACAGTCCCACGAGACTAGTATTTGCCTTGAAGCACTGCGGTCTGTTTCAGCACAGCAGTGAGTTTCATTTCCTTGACAATAGGGCATTTCCGCAATGCATTGCAGCAGTGCCAGCTTGAGGGTTACGTTTAACTTTACCTATGAAGGTTTTGTGTTGTTCCGTCTCGTGTGTCTGTTGTCACTACACCATCTAGAATCGAAATGTGAATTAAATGACAGACACAATGCAAATATGATTTTTTATTATTTCTTCTTCTTTGCCTCACCTCATGTCTTTGTCCCGTGGTGACATTTTGATCAGCAGTTCACACAAAGGCATAACGGCCAGTAGTGGTTCAGAAACTCTTTTTACTTTTCTGCACTACTATTTAGGCAGCAGTGTGGAGTAGTGGTTAGGGCTCTGGACTCCTGACCGGAGGGTTGTGGGTTCAATCCCCAGTGGGGGACACTGCTGTTGTACCCTTGAGCAAGGTACTTTACCTAGATTGCTCCAGTAAAAACCCAACTTTATAAATGGGTAATTGTATGTAAAAATAATGTCATATCTGTATAAAGTGAAATAATGTATAATCTTGTAACAATTGTAAGTCGCCCTGGATAAGGGCGTCTGCTAAGAAATAAATAATAATAATTTAGTGTTGTAAATTCCTTTACAACATAGTCATGTTTGTTTTGAAACCTTGTTCACCTGTTCATTAATCATCTGGAGAAAGAGCTGCGTTTACATGCACACATGTGCTTCTTATTATATCAAACTACTTACTTACTCACTAGTAAAACAACTGCAGTTGAATAAGACACAAATGAGGAGAGAACAGAAGGTAGTCATACAGATACAGAGGCAGGCTGTTCCACATATGGTTAAAAAGAGACAGAGACTGACATTTAGAGGTCTAGATATAATCACTATGGTATGTAAGGGTAATAAATGGTTGCAATAGCTGTGTGAAAACTACCTGATAAAAGTATCATATTTCTTATGACAGTAAAGTATGCAAACTAACCACACTGAAGTGGTAAGGAAGTAAGTGTAGAATGTGGTTGTTAGAGATTCACAAGTTTCTAGAGAGGCAGTGATGGAATGTAATTGATGCTTGAAAAATCTGTTTGATATTCAGCCCGTCTGAGTGGAAAACACGTTGCTTCATATAGGTCACAATCCTGTGTGAAAGATTCTGGGTACAGCCACACAGCCTCCAGGAAACCAAGCGGAGAATTACTCATTTACTGTATTGTGCCTAGTAAATGCACCTGCTTCAACAACCCACTGCCCACTTTTATTTTCTTTGAAAGTTATATTTAGAAATAAAGGTGAGAAATAAAAAAAAATTAAACATGTACTCAGAATTAGAACCACAATGATATAAATTATAAGGCATCCACCTTTCATCTTGAATTAATGGTGGCAGTGGTGCTGGAACAATTTTTATAGTGGGTGTGCTGAAAGCCATTCAACAAAACTGTAACCCCTGTATATGATGGAAGCCATGCATTAGGTTAAACGTGTTAATAAAACAAAGACAGCATCAACAGCTGTTTATCTGTTTAAGTAAAAAAAAAAAAAAAAACACTTTAACTACCTTGCTACAATGTTTATAACATGCTTATCATAAAACGTTTAGAACAAACAATTAGAAAATTAGCATATGCTGTTATGATCCAGTTAAATACTTAAAGTTAAACAATGTAGAAATGCCTTGTTTACTTGTAGAAACAGGTTGAACTGTTGTATTTTATTTACAGTTGTTGTAGACATGGACGAGCCCTCACGGTGTAGTTAAGGAGAGCCTGGGTTGTTTTTCCACTGCAGGTCTGAGCCGTGCTACTGACGTCACACGCAACGAAAGACAGTTGTTATTAATTATTGTTATTAATTAACTCAGTTTGCAAAAAGATGCACAAACAAATATTGTTCAAAAATTAATAGATCAATGATACAGCTGTATCTTGTATTGCTATATTTTGTAAATATATTTAGGAATGTCTTTATAATCCACACATATTACTGATTATATCGACTTACTAAAGTTCAGTTAGTTCTGATGAAGGGGGAAAAAAGTAGGTTTTACAAATACATTTAAGGATAGTTGTTGTTTTTCCAAGTTTTTTTTTTTTTTTGGTTTGTTGCATGGCTGCATGACTGCAATGAGAGCCGTAGCTGTATGTATGGTACAGCAGCACAATATTTTATTTGACTATATTTTCGTAAATAAGTTTAGAATTGTTTCATTTTTGCATTTTACTTTCTTTATATTAATATAATATAGGTCAAGGATGAGAAATGTTGTAGAATTTTGTGTTTTTGAGTAAAGTGAGTTAAGTGTACCGTACCTGCAATTTATGTCCATTTGCTTCAAATTGTCAGAAATTCAAGTATAAACTTTTTCCATTTCTGACACACGGCTCCAGATCTTCCTGAACATTCTATCTGCCAACAGAGAAACTAGAGTCTGCACTTCCTCAGCATCCCAAGGCTGTACTTTTCTCTTTCGCTGCCTGCCATGTTTGTTGTTTTTCTTTCTGGAGAGTACTGATGCAACATAATGACAAACATCCTTAACCCTTGGCTCAGCTTGGCTTGCAGCCAGATTAAGATGTCTTGTGAGACTGGAGTTCCCTTTCAATTCGAAGACGACCACCAATGAACATTATGTAGAGGATATGCCTGCCCATTGGGTAGGTATCGCTGAGCTCTCTATACCAGAGCTGCCAATAGGCCTCTTCCTGGGATGATGCACTCGGTCCCGCCCACCGAAGGATTAAAACCGTCATCCCCGAGGAAGCCATTTCTCTTTTTCCTTCTCAAGACGGTACGGTAAGACCTCTGTGTTGAGCTGAACGTGTTGATAGAAAAGAGCTTCTCAAGTCGAATCGAGTCGATTGTATTTCCCTTGCATTCATGCTGAAAGCTGGCTCGCCGCTTTCCCTTTGAAAAGACTGAGCCTTTCACCTTTCTGTCTTTGCTATCTGTCTGTCGTGTGCGAGCGACTGCCTGTGCCGTCACCCGCGAGTGGTTGTCTATTTCTTTCTTGAGAGTACACAGTTCCTCCACGGGGCTAGGCCTTGTCGTATCCCCGCTGTTGAGTGACTCTTCTGTCTATGAAGACAGCTTTCCTCGTGGCTATCACCTCTGCTAAGCGGGTCAGTGAGCTGCAGGCGCTGTCTGTGCACAGCTCCTGTATGTGTATTTGGGAGGATGGCAGCAGGTTGTCTGTGCACCAACCCTGCTTTCCTCCCCAAGGTGATCACAGCCTTCCACATTAATCAGTCTTGGGAATTAGAGTCCTTCCATCCACCACCGTTTGCTTCAACGGAGGATGAGAGATAGAATTTCCTCTGCCTAGTGCGGGCATTGAGATGCTACGTGGATAGGACAAGAGCTCTGCGTCAATCTGACCAGCTCTTTGTCTGTCACGGGGCACAGACCCTAGGACAGCCCCTATCAAAGCAGCGTCTGTCACATTGGATTGTGGACACAGTCTCGACTGCGTATGATGGTGCTGGCTTACCCCCACCTGGCAGGGTAGCCGCACACTCCACTAGAGGGTTGGCTATATCTTGGGCCCTCTTCAGAGGGGCCTCGATGTCCGAAATTTGTACTGCAGCTAGCTGGCTTACGCCACATACTTTCTCCAGGTTCTGCCGCTTTAATGTGGTAGATCTTGCTCTGCCTTCATTAGGCACAAGTTCTTTGATGGTGTAAGCTCACACCGCTAAGCATTGGGTTATGCGGATGTGATGCATCCCTCATATGCTGCCGTTCCTTCTCCCTTGCGATGGCTCTGATATACATTATCCCATACATAATGTTCGTTGGTGGTCGTCTTCGAATTGAAAGGGAACGTTAGGTTACTTACCTTAACCCTGGTTCCCTGAAAGAGAATATGACCACCAATCATGAGGTTGCATCGGTCACCCTCACGGGATCAATGGAAAAACAGAAATGGCTTCCTCAGGATGATGGTTTTAATCCCCCGGTGGGCGGGAACGAATGCATCATCCTAGAAAGGGGCTTATCGGCAGCTCTGGTATAGAGAGCTCAGCGATACCTACCCAATGGGCAGGCATATCCCCTACATAATGTTAGTTGGTGGTCATCTTCTCTTTCAGGGAACCAGAGTTACAGTAAGTAACCTAATGTTCCCTTTCAAGAGGCAAATAAGAAGTGTGGAATTCTTTTGGAATGAAAATAATGAACATGTGACTGGTTGCTTATAAAACCTGCCATTATGTTTTTGTGAACGACAGCCACAAAACTGGTACATCTCTGCGAAAGCACAGGTGTAGCTCCCTTTCAACTGGTGGCATGAAAGGATTAGACAGGTATTTTATAGTAAAGTAAGTAGAGATTGTTACAATGTTAAAATATATCCAGACCACTAGAGAAAGGGTGCGTTGTTAAATTGCTTGCACATGCATGCACCGATATAAAGCGGATTCACCAAACCGTTGTTAAATTCACCAGGAGTTGCTCAACAAACTGTTGTTAAATTCACTGGTGTGTCACCGCTGAAGCAGCGGATTCACCAGTGTTGAGAGTCGGTGAACTGCAGCAAAACCAAAATGGCTGCTCCCACTGTGGAAATTTGTCTTGTACGGAGATACTATTATCAATGTAAATGTAGATTCAGAGATGCCAAGTCTTTTGAAAATGGGTATGGAGTTGTGTATTTGTAATAAATATATAATAGCGCTGATAAACATATTGATAAATTTGCCAACTTATCCAGAGTAGCCGACTGAGCTGGTGACGTACAAAACGTTGATATGAGAGAGAGAACAGATTATTTATTTTTTATTGTGTATGTTATTTGTCCTTATACTTCAAACAAATATGTTACAAAGTTGCAAAAAGTGGGTGAACTATTTGAAAGTGTTTCCATTAACATATTCATATTTTATAAATATTTACAGTTGCAGGCTACCTGCTTTCTACATTTTAATGTAATAACAAGCTAGCGCCTAATTAGTCGGTTAAGATAACTAAACTTTTGTCCCAATAAGCTTTCAGCTCGCATAGGTCAACCACAGCCTTGCATGCCGCAGCAGTAACCTTTCTGTTATTATCAGCTATGTTGATTCACCAAACTGTTGTTAAATTCCCTGCACCGATGAGCTCCAAGTGATGTCACTTCCGACTCAGTGATGCAGAGCACCGATGAATTTAACAACGTGCCCAAAGCTACTACGCTGTATAGCTTTTTGTGTAAACTCAATCTGTGGTGAATGGTAGAGATATCTGTGCGTGAATGTGAGAGCATGAGAGAGTCAGTTGACGCAGGCAGTAGGTAAAGGACAAACACTTGTGGGATTGGGTCGGGTTGCAGGTCTTATTAAAGTGGGTCGGGTCACGGGTAAGAAGACGATGTTGAAGCAGGTTCTGATTTCGGATCTGGTGGGGTCCTGTAGTAGTGGGTCCGTGTCGGAAGCGCATCGTAAAAATCGGACCCGCGCAGGACTCTACAAGAGCTGACACTTGGTCCTCAACCGGACACCAGAACCAATGGGCACAGACGAACAACAACAAATCAGGACAGACAGATAACAGCCAATGGGGAACGGACCAAGGAAGACAGGTAGCGGGTTATACAATACACAGGAATACACACACAAAAGGTAATCAAAGCAGTGGTGGAATACAGCGGGGAGGGGATAACACAGCATGTAAACACAAACAGACAGCGGGGAATACAGTACATAAACACAAATGCATCGATCATTACAATATGGTGCCGCTGAGAACTTAAAAAAAATCATTATATATATTAGCTAAAAGAGCCAGCTGCCCCACTTTTCGATATGTTGTACATATCTTTCTCAAGGGAGCCTGTGTTTGAATCAAAACATTGGAGGTATTTATAGGTTTTTGACGGCATGACAACTACTTGTTATTGTTTACATTCAAATCCATGCTTTATTCTTACATGATGTAATGGTGTTCTATATATTGTGAAATCGTTTTTACTTCTATCTTTGAATCTGTATTTATTCTAATTAACATAAACTTATATTTTTATTATATCATGCAATGCTGGCTCTGAGGATCAGTCTAGATTTGGCCTCCCCAGCGCATCAGCATGCACAACTTTTGAATGAATTTTGTTTATTTATTTAAAAGTTATATATTTATTGAAGTTAATTAGTTCATTCTTTTCTGTTGAGTCCCGCTTGCATAGTTGTGTTAAGTCTATTTATCCATTTACTTTCTTTTATTCTTCTATATGTCGCATTGTCTAATTTGAGCTGTTCTAATACTACAAACTTTACATCATTTCAAAAAGTAGGAACAGACCTGCAAGGAATTTGTGTGGAACCTCGTGACAAAGGTCTACTATGCTTATCCCGGGCTCCAAGAAGCAGAGTACCTCGAGCTGGTCCGCCAACAATTCCTTGTAGGAATAAAGCCTCGAGCATTGAAAGACCGCTTCGCTAGAGAGCCCTATATGTTCCTGGAAGAGGCTGTCAAAGAAGCGTTTGTGTGGGATATAATTAAATGGATAATTGTTTAATTGTGCAGATCTATTGATTAATTAGAAAATTAAATTTCTTGACTTCTGTTAATGAAATATTTTTTAACTGAATTAATTTTCTTGTATTTTTTTGTATTTTTTGTATTGACTTGAACTATTTTGCATTTAGGACATGTAAAAGGAAAAATAATATAAAAAAGAGAAAAATTGAAGATGTGAAACAATTTACTTATATTTAATGGTCAATTGGGGAGTGTCCCAATTACCATTTAAAAAATATAGTATAAAATAAAACTGTGTTTTGAATCACCTTAATTGCCTTGATTAAGGCTAAACACAGAAATTATATATTTTTCAGAGGTCTCTATGCATCTCGGATTTGACATAATGGATTTTAAATAATAAGGAACCTGATTTTTTAAATGATTCTTCATGGTCCCTCAATTTTTTCTGGTTTATATGTGCCTACAGGAAATGAAAGTTTAAGCAGAGAGGGTGATGCGCTTATTTACTATTGACTGAAGTGAGACCTAACATTTAGATTCTGACTTTGAGGAATCACCATGTAAACTTCCTCCAGAGAGCATTAACTCATCTCTAGCAGGAGAGGAAACACGATGGACAGATCTGGTTTATTTTTACCCAACCCCCATTCGGATTTACATAAATTATGTCCCCCAGTCACCAATCAGCTGAGGCTAGAAGACATAAATAACGACTTTCCCTAAACATCCTGCATCTGCCACCATTTACTAATTAAATAAATCAGACGGGGACAAACTAAGGTACCACTTTACAGTAAGTGACTAGCTATGCTGTAACTACATTCTAAAAACAAAGTAACATGTGGAAAATACAGTGTATTTACGAATGAGACAAGTTGTTGCATTATAACAATCATACCATATATGTAATTACTTTGTTACTACAGAGTAGGTCACAATCCTAGTGTTATCAAATAACATACTGCTGTAGCAATGTACGTTTATATACACTTTATGTGTGTAATATATATATATATATATATATATATATATATATATATATATATATATATATATATATATATATATATAACCTGAAATGGTACAAAGGTAAGCGGTAAACTGCCAGAGGTTAAAAAAAAAGTTTAGGATACCAAAAACTGAAAAATAATGTACATTTCAGAGTTATACAAAAAGGCCTTTTTCAGGGAACAAGTAATGGGTTAACAACTTACAGCTGTTCTGCAGCAATGGAAGTAAATTAAGCCTTGAAAGTTGATGCTAACAATTCCTACAGGTGTCCCAGCTTTTGTTGATTACTTACAAACCCTCTGTCTGTATAAAAGCAGTGTTGGAACAGATTGTGTTACTACACCCTCTTAAGCATTATTTGGACAGTATTGTACTGCAGGAAGTAGTATATTGCTCTCATAATGGCGAGAAAAAGGCAATTAACAAAGGAAGACAGACAGACCATTATAACCCTTAAAAGTGTAGGTCTTTCCTTTAGAGAAATTGCAAAGAAAGCCAAGGTGTCAGTGAGTACAGTTTCCTACACCATCAAAAGGCACTTGGAAACTGGAGGAAACGCTGACAGGAAGAGGTCTGGCAGACCCAAAGCCACAACAGAATCAGAAGACAAGTTTCTGAGAGTCAACAGCTTGCGTGATAGGCGGCTCACAGGACAACAGCTTCAAGCACAGCTTAACACTGGTCAAAGTAAGCAAGTCTCAGTTTCAACTGTGAAGAGAAGACTTCGAGCTGCAGGTTTGACAGGTCGAGTGGCAGTAAGAAAGCCATTGCTAAGATGGCAAAATAAGAAAAAGAGGCTTGCCTGGGCCATGAAGCACCGCCAGTGGACTACTGAAGACTGGAAGAAGGTCTTATGGACCGATGAATCAAAATTTGAAATCTTCGGTTTATCACGCAGGGTTTTTGTATGCCGTCGAGTAGACGAAAGGATGGTTCCTCAGTGTGTGACACCAACTGTCAAACATGGAGGAGGAAGCGTGATGGTCTGGGGCTCTTTTGCTGGATCCATAGTCGGCGACTTGTACAGAGTGAGTGGCACCCTGAACCAAAACTGCTACCACAGCATTTTGCAGCGCCATGCAATACCCTCTGGTATACGCCTAGTTGGTCAGGGGTTCATCCTACAGCAAGATAAACACCCAAAACATACCTCCAGGCTATGTCAGAACTACCTTAGAAGAAAAGAACAAGACGGTAGGCTTCAAATCATGGAATGGCCAGCACAGTCTCCAGACTTAAACCCCATCGAGCTGGTTTGGGATGAACTGGACAGAAAGGTGAAAGCAAAGCAACCTACAAGTGCAACACATTTGTGGGAACTTCTGCAACAGTGTTGGGAAGAACTGTCCAAACAATATTTGATTTCCATTGTAGAAAGAATGTCACGAGTGTGTTCGGCTGTTATATCTGCAAAAGGTGGCTACTTTGATGAGTCAAAAATTTAGATTAAATTTTGTTAAACAAAACGATTCCATGATTTCTTTTTTATCTCCAATTGTTTATTTGTTCTATGCTTTAATTTCAGAGTACATTGAGACATTAAACTGCGTAAATTTCAATAAAAACTGGAAAAATGGAGGTGTTCTAAAACTTTTGACCGGTAGTGTATATATATATATATATATATATATATATATATATATATATATATATATATATATATACTGTATGTAGTGAAAGATGCTCGCTACACAGGCTGTTCTCTGGTTCTTTTCCAGCACTAGTGAGTGATGCACACACCAGGAAAATTGATTTTTAAACGCTCGGTAGCGCACTTTTTATGCTGAACACATGAAAATAAACAAAACAAAAACTTACCTCCACTTTGGAGCGCTGACCACACACAGCAGGAACCTAGCTAAATAAACAGGACAGCTAAGCTGTTTACCTGTTAAAATTAACGCACAGAGTTACTAAACAAAAAAATATGTTCACACAGTGCCTTTGAAATGACACACAGTCGGACTCTTCACACAGCAGCCTTTAGCAGACTGACTGCTCTCCTTAAATATTGGCAGTTGGTTCTAATTTACAATAACGAGCCAACTGCCAAAAAAATAAAACAATTAACAAATAATAATTAAATTAAGGCTTTTCAGCCTGTGACCTTCTGGGAGGTGTAGTCCTGTGCTCCCAAGGACTACACATTCTCACAATATATATATTGTAAACGAGCGGCACTCACTCGGGTTCGTTGCCCCTTTAAAAACACGACCCAGCACAACAGAAGTAGATTTTTCAAGCGCTAACGCGCTATATTTTAATAAACACAAAAATAAAACAAATACAAAATCAAAATAAACACCTAACTCCTCTTGGAGCACTAACTCAACTTTCAGGAACGCACTGCCTAACACGGGACAGCTAAGCTGTTTTCCCGTCCTTACAAAAACACAGGTTTGTCACCAACCCGCTATCTTACAATATATATATATATATATATATATTTGTTTTTTCTTTTTTATCAGGAGCTCTGCATTGACCCATGCAGTGCTGCAAGCTTAGAATAACAAATTGGCTGGGGCTGGTTCATCTGACCACCCATCATGGTTATAACCCAACTGGTCAGACACCAGGCAAAGCAATGTGGTGACTAGTCAGACTGAACTGTTGTCTTCAGGGTTCGGCAGCTTGCCACATCCACTATTTTTGGTTACTAGAAGTAACAAGATAGCAGGAACAGAGGACAGCCATCTTCTCCTGATAAGAACACAAGAAAAGTTACATCCAACATAACACCATTTTGGCCAATTGAGCACTGCCCCCTGGAAGCTCCCGTTCACGGTCGGCTGTGGAATAGCCTGGACTCGAACTCGCGTCCAGACTATAGAATGCATCCTGCACTCCAAGGGGAGCGCCTTTACTGGATGCGCCACTCGGGAGCCCCGGGAGGGAGATTTATAACCAAGATTCATTCTTTCTCTGTCACACATCACACCGCTCAAAGTGGAGCCGAAGGAACACTCTGCTAAATCTACTTTTCCCATTACTCCCCCCTCCCGGGAAAAATAATGAAGGGCTGCACTGCCAGATACCACCGAGTTATCCAGGCATTGCTGTTTTTCATTGTGCTTAACCACTTGAGTGAGACGTGGTCTGTGACAAGATCAAATGAATGTCCTAGCAGGTAGTATCGTAAAGAGTGAGAAGCCCATTTAATGGCCAAACACTCCTTTTCAACTATGGAGTAGTTGCTCTCCCAGAGGAGCATCTTCTTACTGAGGTACATGATGGGGCGTTCCACTCTGTCTAACTTTTGGGACAAAACCGCCCCCAGACCAACATCCGAAACGTCGGTGTGGAGGATGAATCTCTTGTTAAAATCTGGTGTGATGAGGGTGGGGGCCTGGCACAGTCTCTGCTTGATAGTATCAAATGCCCCCTGACATTCTTCTGACCATTTAATCAAATTTGGAGTAATCTTTTTAGTGAGGTCGACTAAGGGATTGACCACTGTGGCATACTTGGGGATAAATCTTTGGTAATAACCGGCCAACCCAAATAGAAACTTCACCTGGGATTTGGTTTTGGGGATTGCCACGTTCATCAAAGCCTAGACTTTCGTGACAACGGGTTTCACCCGTCCATTTCCCATCATAAATCCCAAATATTGAGTTTCTGGTTGGGCAAACGTACATTTACTCAAGTTGGCTGTCAGCTGGGCTACCCTCAGAGACTGAAGGACGGCCATAATCCTAGCCAGATGCTCTCGCCAGGTGGAGCTGTAAATAACCACATCATCAATATATGCTGCCACATACTCACGATGTGGGTGTAAGACCTGGTCCTCGTCTCTGAAAGGCAGCGGGCGCACCATGTAGCCCAAACAGCATGGTTATAAAGTGGAACAGACCATCAGGAGTTGAAAATGTAGTTTTCTCTCTAGAACTGTGGGTTAAGGGGATCTGCCAATATCTCTTCGTCAGGTCCAAAGTGGAGATGAACCTAGCTGTACCCAGTCTATCGAGGAGCTTGTCGACCCGAGGCATGGGGTAGGCATTGAACTTGGCAATAGCGTTTACCTTACAGAAATCAACGCAGAAGTGGTTGGAGCCATCCTTTTTAGCGACTATCACAATTGGACTGCACCACTCGCTCCTGGAAGATTCAATCACCCCAAGTTCGAGCATCACTCGTACCTCTTTGCTAACACCACCCCGCCGACTTTCTGGCATCCGGTGAGGTCTCTCTCGCACTGTGACACCTGGAAGAGAAATAATAGCATATTCAACAAGGTTAGTTCTACCAGGCAAGTCAGAAGAAACATCATTGAACTCCTTAATTAACTTGTGCAGCTCTCTTTGCTGATCTGGAAGTAACTGTTCCCCCATCGGAATATCTCTGGTGCTAGGGACCTCTAGACAGGGGCCTAAATCATCTTCTACTTTGCCTGGGGCTATGAATAAGGCCTCCCTTGCCTGCCAGAGCTTTAATAAATTAACATGGTAAATTTCCTGTTCATTTCGGTGATCAGGCTGTTTAATTTCATAATTGACCTTTCCTATAGCCCGAATCACCTCATATGACCCCTGCTATTTAGCACACAGTTTCGATTCCGATGTGGGAAGGAGCAACAGTACTTTGTCTCCTGGTCGAAAGGACGAATCCATGCATGTTTATTGTACTGTTGCTCTTGCAGGTGCTGAGCCGATTTTAAATTGTCCTGTGCCAATCGACCAACTAAATCCAGGCGATCTCTAAGTAGGAGCACATGCTTCACTACATTTGTGGACGAGTCTTTGTGCTCCTCCCACCCCTCTCTCACCAGATCGAGGATGCCGCGAGGCTGTCGGCTGTACAAGAGCTCGAAGGGAGAGAACCCTGTCAAGCTCTGCGGCACCTCTCACAGCAAAAAGGAGGTAGGGGAGAAGCGCTGCCCAATGTTTTTGCTCCTGAATTACAAAACGTCTCAGCATCTGCTTCAAAGTCTGATTGAAACGTTCCACCAAACTAGTTCTTTGGCTATCGCAGATGCACTTGTAGACCTCAATGGAAATGCTTCCGGGTATCGTGTTGCATAATCTACCACCACTAACATATGCGTATATACCCGGAATCAGAAGGTAGCAAAGGGCCTACAATGTCCATCGCAGTGCGTTCAAAAGGAGTGGAAATAATTGGCATTGGGACTAAAGGGGTGGGGCGAACTCGACCCGGCGCTACTCACTGGCAGTCTGGGCATGTGGCTACATATTTCAACACATGATTGTAAAGTCCTACCCAATAAAATCGAGTCAATATGCGTTCCTTAGTTTTATCGACTCTGAGGTTTCCTGAAAAAGGGATGTCATGCGCAAGCCTCATGACCTCGGCCCGATAAGACTGGGGAATTATTAATTGTGTTACAGGCTGTCCTGTGCCCGTTGCAGGGTTCACCCTATATAATAATTGCCCTTTTATAATGAAATGTGGATATACCAGCTGCCCAGCACCTTCAACATCCTTACCGGACCTGACCTGCCTCCAAGTGTGCACCAGTGTGGAATCGTTTTTCTGGTCCCACACTAGGTCCACACTTGAGTCCCACATGTCCGGTATATTGAGAGGGGCTGGAGTAGCCTCAGCCCTGGATGTCCCAGTAACCTCGCCCGCTCGGTTACACTGCGTACCAACTCCCTTTGACTGGCATGTGCTACCATCAGAGCATTCTCCCACCAGACCCCAGCCTCGTCTCATTGATGCTCCCTCCCACTAGTCGATCCTTCTCTCTCTTTTTGTTTTTCTAGGGCGAAAAGTTGTGGAAAATATAGCAGCAATGGGTGTAATGGGGTCGATGACTTGGTGTACCATAGCTCTGCCCCTTTCGAGATGGCTAACTTCCACCTAACTCTTGGAATGAATTGTCCGACCATCCAGTCCGGGGCACTCTGTTCCCTTTACGCCACACTCTCACAGGTCGGGAGGGAGATTTATAACCAGGATTCATTCTTTCTCTGTCACAATTAGACAGACCAATCAGTAGCTCTACGAGTGGAGATAGGTAAGGTAGAGGGATGCATCAAGAAATAGTTACTTGCTCATTTGTATTTTCTGATCAAATTAGATAAAGAAATGTGTGCATGGGGTGCAGTAAGGTTTAAAACAGTTTGCCATTTAAATCCCTTTGGATTTCCTTGGCATCGGTCACTTGTGGTGCTCACTTGCTTCTTATCCCTCTATCCAGACCATTATGCATGTCAGAAAGAGTGTGGGTCCCAGCACAGATCTTTGTGGCGCCCCAGCTAGAAGTTAGTCCCCTTACCTGTACTCTCTGTATCCAGGTACATGTACTACTTTGGATTCCATGTATTCCAGAGTTGGTGCATGACTGCTGTATACTTGGTGCAGAGAGTGTGATTCACTGAGCCACCTGCACCTTCCAGTCATTTCAAATAAGTAATTTCAAAATATGTAAATCGGTTTACTCAGGGAAATTTTTTTTGACCTTCTCTGTCTCATCTTACTTGCTGTGAGCAGGGAATGAGTAAGGAAACAGCAATGTTGTGAAACTGAGTCTGAAAAAGAGACGTTGGTGGCAACTTTTGGTAGAACTGTTGAACGATTTGGAGTAGAATTCGGTGCACACACCCTCTTCTAAAATGACGTGTTCATCTCAGAATTAATCGCTGGGTTCTTCACTTGAATACACCACAAATACCTTTTGTTATAAATATTTCAAACTGATTATACAACGGACAGAACTGCTACCACATACTGTCCACCTTTCTTCCTTTAATCTTATTTTCCTTAGCCCAGGAAACTTCCATACACATGTCACAATTTAAAGTTGTGCATATATCTAAAGGGTTGCTTGTCCAATAGTAATTAACTTGTTCAGAACCTTCATTACCACTATAGTACAATATTGACATCAGCATAAGACAATGACTGGTAACACATTTGTGGGCTGAGATGCCAAGCTATTTCTGAGTGCTTAAGCATTATACTTTTGAATGTTAAAAGTATTCCCCTCTGCTTAAAAAACATACATATACATAAATATACAGTATATTATGCACTGTAAACAGACTAATTACTATAAAGTTTATATATATATATATATATATATATATATATATATATATATATATATATATATATATATGGCAACCCGGGGTAAGCTTGCCACTTTTGGGACCTTTTACACTGTTTTCTTGTAAAATAGGAACACTCTGGACCACAGATTAGTTGCAAAAACAGGGCGGTGCCTGTATATTTATTTATGCACACAAAATAAATCATACAAAACAAAAACCTAACTCCTTCCAGGAACTTTATCAAGTTCCAACTATAAGCAAACAACTAAGTGGTTTACCGGTAACCAAAACCAACACATAAGTATTGAAACACAGTAACTTCCTCAGGTCTAACTACACAGGTCTCTTCTCAGGCCTTAGTCTTCACACCACCCCCTGACACGCCTTACAGACCTGTTTAAATACCTGCCTGCTAAATACAGGCAGGTGTACTTAATTACAAAACCATTATACAATTAATTATACAATTACATTGTGGCTGTGCAAAGCAGCCACAAAACACACATACCCTAGTGTGCATTTTTTACACAGTATATATAAAACCACAAGATTCTCTAAACTCCCCACTGTACTGCATTTACAATTATAGGAAAGAATGCTTGAAAAGTCAAAGTGAACATCAGAGACTTACACGTTTCTTTGGGTTCTTATAAAAGGGAAAAATCCCAAAGAATTGGATGGACTTTTTTTCTCATTGAAGAAAACCCCCACCCACAGGTACCCTTTTAAAACAGCTCTGCTTGTCATATTATTCCAACCTAGAAAAAAGAATGACTGGCTCTCGCGCTACAGTAGAATCACAAGCTGAAAGCAGCTGTTACAAGAAGCCTGAGCGCATAACACCTTCCTGTCAGTCTGGTGAGCCTGCCCAATTAACCATTTCTTTCCTCAACATGGGTGCAGCCAGCAGGTCATTTTTAATACTAAGGCTCACCTTTACACGTGTAAACACCTCTGTTTAGATTACTAGTAATACACATTTTAAAAAGCCATAAACTAGAAACTAATGTCAAGCAACAGACAAGTCTGTACCATTTTATCGTTGTATTATTTTTATATTATGTTACACTCACATACTGACTCAAGCTTTTTTCCGCACAAAGACTACCTGTTGATGTATTTTTCTTTACATTCTTGTGTGCCAGCACTGTTGTACAAGTGCTTGTTAAGAGACTACAGGGTCCACAATGCAGCCAAATAAATACTCAGAAGCTGGCATGTGGAATGTTTATTGCAATGTTTGTTTATCATGATGCAGTGTCAACATTTTAGAAAAAGGTAGGTGAAATTAATTGAGTTGTTTCAATGATGGGAGGATACCTAAACTCAAAGATGAATAGCAACAGCACTAAAAATCATTCCTAATATTAATGATGACAGTTGTTGACTTGCTGCGCTGGCGCAACATTGAATCAACAAACTCACCGCCGCTAAAGAGCTGGTGAGCTCACCAATAGAAAAGATAGGAGCATCCACAACAAGCATAACAATGTAAATAACAAAGTTTTTATTGTATATAAATGTGTATGAAAGATATAGATGACAAGCAATTATAATAGTCTAATATATTTTAACTATATAAAATGTTGTAACAAAGGGCTGACTTTGTTATGCGTGTCTATGTTGAACTGTGTATTGCAGTGCAATTGTGTGCAGGACTGTTGAAGACTCCGCAGATGTGCTGTCTGCACAAGTGTGAGATTGATTCTGTCTGCAGCATGATGTTTCACTGTCCGGGACTATGCATGCAATGCGGCACCAGATATGACCCCTACTCAGAGCAGCAAGGGATTCAAGGGATTCGAGGGGTTCAAGGCAGAGGACAGAGTCTGAGCAGATGCTGGGAGTAAGGAAGCTAGTGACAGGCAGAAGGACTCAGGCAGTGCATGTGAGACAGCAGAGAGCACAGTCAGAGCGGGCGATGTCAGAAGGGGAGCCAGCGAAAGGCGGCAAGACCTGGGCAGTGCAGGCCAGACAGAGGAGAGCTGTCCAACAGTCTGCCAAGCCTGGCTATGGGAAGCCTAGCCAGGGAGCAATATGCTGTGGCTGCTCCTTGTCCAGGAGGTGGTAGCCGTTCTCGGGGCAGTAGCAACTGGAGACCGTTGGTGATCCGGCCCCCGGTGGACAAACTGCAGCTGTCCCAGGCCTGCCAATCTGATGGTGCCACCGTGACCAGGACTTTGTGGATGGCCACCAAGTTCCTGGGACACCTATGCCAGGAGCAGCATTATCGGCAGCGGTCTCCCTGTGATGGAGAGCGTGCCAGTGGTGAGTCCAGCAATGGAAAGTGCTGGGGACGAAGTCCAGCGGCAGCAGCTCCAGCCAGCATGTTTGGTCATGGACACTGGGACTCTAGCATCATCAGTGGCAAAGCCAGCCACCAAACTGCCGGAGACAGCCCTGGTGGCAGCCAGCTCACTCCCTGTCAAGGACTGGGGGGAGGGAGGGGGGGCTGTGTAACTAAGGGCTGATGCCAGGACTTTGTTATGTTCACCTGTGTTGAAGTGTGTATTGAAGTGCACTCTGCAAATTGTGTGCTGTGCTGTCCACACAGCAGGATGTTTCAATGTTCGGGCGACCCTACAGAGGCCAGCGAGCTCCACCACTACCCTTCTCCAGCGGATCATCAGCCCGGCCATGACCGATGACCCAGTGGTGCACCGCCGCCAGCTGCCTGCAGACGGGCCTGGCCACTTTGGTGTGCAAACCGGGGGAACTAGCCAACCCCCCGGGGTGACCCTGCAGAAGCCGGCGAGCTCCACCACCAGCTGTCCCAGGCCTGCCAATCTGATGGTGCCACCGTGACCAGGACTTCACGGATGGCCACCAAATTCCTGGGACACCTATGCCAGGAGCAGCATTATCGGCAGCGGTCTCCCCATGATGGAGAGCGCGCCGGTGGTGAGTCCACCAATGGAAAGTGCTGGGGGCGAAGTCCAGCAGCAGCAGCCCCAGCCAGCAGTAGTGGTCATGGACACCAGGACTCTAGCATCATCAGTGGCAAAGCCGGCCACCAACCTGCCAGAGAAATGTCTGTTTTATTTTATATATCAAAACATGGCTTTAGTCATGAATTTGGATCCTGTCGCTCTACATGGGGTGATTATATACATCAATTTAAATTAAAAAAAATAATACCAATGCTACTGAGTTGAAAATGTATTTCCTATTATACATCAATCCCCTATCAAGTATGCAAAGTTTCATTTTTTGTCTCAACAAGGACAACAGGAACAATATTTGTTATACTTTTTGACTGCCCATCTCTCCTGATATACACTGAGTGTACAAAACATTAGGAACACCTTCCTAATATTGAGTTGCACCCACTTTTGCCCTCAGAACAGCCTTAATTCATCGGGGCATGGACTCTACAAGGTGTCGAAAGCGTTCCACAGGGATGCTGGCCCATGTTGACTCCAATGCTTCCCACAGTTGTGTCAAGTTGGCTGGTAGTGGATCTCTACTCCGAATAGCTTGTTCCATCTCATCCCACAGATGCTCAATTGGATTGAGATCTGGTGACTGGGCAGGCCACTGCAG
Source organism: Acipenser ruthenus (assembly GCF_902713425.1). Taxonomy (NCBI): domain Eukaryota; kingdom Metazoa; phylum Chordata; class Actinopteri; order Acipenseriformes; family Acipenseridae; genus Acipenser; species Acipenser ruthenus. Next base: position 32,509,689 of record NC_081196.1, read on the forward strand.
TAAGCTGAATTCACTGTCATGTTCGTGGAACCATTCCTGGACAATCCTAGCCTTGTGGCATGGGGCATTATCCTGCTGAAAAAATCCATTAGCAGATGGATACACTGCTGCCATGAAGGGATGCACCTGATTGGCAATGATGTTCAGATATCCTGTGGCATTCAAACGTTGCTCCACTTTTATCAATGGGCCCAATGTGTGCCATGAAAACACACCCCACACCATCACACCACCACCACCAGCCTGCAATGTTGACACGCGGCATGATGGATACATGTACTCATGTGGTTTTCTCCATACCCTAGTCCTCCCATCAGCGTGAAACAGCAGGAATCGGGATTCATCAGACCAGCCAATGTTTTTCCAATTCTCCAGTGTCTAGTGTTTTCATTCCTTAGCCTACTGCAACCACAGTTTCTTGTGTTTTACTGAAAGAAGTGGAACTCTGTTAGGTTGTCGGCTGCCATACCTCATTCGTGTCAAGGTACGACGAGTTGTGCATTCTTTTATGGGTCTTGCGGCACCAATGTTGTACTGGACTGTCAGTTGACTAACTGTAACCCGTCTGTTGCTCTGCACAATTCGTGTTAGCCACCTTTAGCCTCTTTCATCAATGAGCCGTTTTCAACCACTGGCCTGCCGTTGGCTGGATGTCCTTTGGGTGGTGGACCATCCTTGATACACACGGGAAACTGCTGAGCATGAAAAACCCAGCAGCGTTGCAGTTCTTGACACATTGAAACCGGCGCGCCTGGCACCTACTACCATACCCCGTTCAAAGGCACTTACTGTAAATCTTTTGTCTTGCCCATTTACACTCTGAATGGCACACATACACAATCCATGTCTCAATTGTGTCAAGGCTTAAAAATCCTTCTTCAACCTGTCTCCCCTTCATCTACACTGATTGAAGTGAATTTAACAGGTTACATCAATAAAGGATCATAGCTTTCACCTGGATTCACCTCGTCAGTCTGTTTCATGGAAAGAGCAGGTGTTCCTAATGTTTTGTACACTCAGTGTATGTGTGTGTGTATATATATATATATATATATATATATATATATATATATATATATATATATATATATATATCTATAATGATTTCCATTACCAGAGATTAGATGTTAAAACTTCATGCTGATTTGAACTCGGCTCTCGCCAAGATAAGTACTAACTAAGACGTAGCTTTACAGTAAACTAATGTGATCCATCTGTGTCTCCATCCATTTGCGTTTTCTTCCATATGACGATGTAGATATCCTTCTGCCTGGTGTTGATGGCTGAAGTGTAATGCTGGCTCCAGGGATCAGCTTATTTGCCTCCCTAGCGCATCAGCACCCACAACGGCTGCGATGCTGGCTCCGGGGATCAACCACAGTGCGGTCTCCCCAGCGCATTAGCATGAGAATCGTCTGGATTGAGCTAAGTAGGGTATATCTCTGGGGTCTTCAAGTGGGCACCTTCCATCCTCTGTGTTTCGTCGACTAGCCCATGACACCTCAAGAGGGCTCGACGGTGATTCTGGCGTCCCAGCATCACCTCCCTCCGTCCCCCACTCAACTCAGTCCAGCTTACTTACCCGTACATCAGTGTTTCTTTCTATTGTGCTTGAGATCCCCAACCAGAATCTTTCCGTCTCAACCACAGCCAGTTGCTACTCCTCTCTGCTGCTTCAGATAAGTTCTTCACTATATGTATATAATTGTAATAGTGCTGAAACAAGTGGGATAGTTGTGGCAAGCAATATCTTAGATTTCTCATATATTTTGGTCCTGTATAGGTAGTTTTCCGCTATTACATTGCTCAGCATATCCATCTAATGATCTTAACCTCTTAGACACTTGAAAAACTTCAATTACCAGGAAACCTGGAAGGATATTAGAAACACGTAGTAAAGGACATTTCACACAATCCTACACCAGCACTGAACATATATGCAAGGGTTATTATTTGTAATAAACTTTGTGTTATTATTATTATTATTATTATTATTATTATTATTATTATTATTATTATTATTATTATTATTATTATTATTTACCAGAATACCAAGTATTACAGAAAAAATATATACATCTTTGGGGATTTAATACATTTTTCAGAACATTGACAAGACTCACAAAGCAACATGGGGAAGTTTACTGGATGAGAAATTCTCCTGCCCTACACAGGCACTGCTGGTAAGCTTTTCGTGTTGTCTCTCATGGCCTTGAATGACTGCTGTATTCTAGCCATTTGCATATTCAAGAACAGGGGCATAACACACATTTAGCGATCTGTTCCTTATTAATATTCCAGCACATGTGCGTAACAGTCTTTAATAAACCATGAATGGATGCCGTCATTTTTGGCGTAACTGAGTCACTCTTTCAAAAAGAATTGGAGAATTCATTCATATATACAACTTTTATTTAGTATGATGTGTGCAGTATGCCTATAGCAGGGATTGAAGTGTTATGTGCTTTTTAGGCAAACAAATAAGTTAGATGGGAATCATATCTACAGTAGCATAATAAAATTTCACTTCTAACAATCCTTTGACAAAGTGCCACACAAAAGATTAATCGTAACGCTGAAATCAGTAGGAATACAAGGAAGTACATATAAATGGATATACAGTCAGCACTCGCATATCCGACCGTATACATTTTGACTTCAGTGACTGTTAAACGAGTGTGATGCATATCTGATTATTTAATTTTGGCCCATTCCAACACATTTTCTCAGGGAACACAAAAAAGATACAATGTCAAAAATACATAGCTGAAAGGACTGTGTTTTAAAATAAGTAGGCTTCCATTTAGATGTACTGTAGTTGGTTTTATTGGTACAGTATTATATTTTCAACAGAACTAATTTAATTCAGAATGATATGACTGAAAATATCACTTACCAAAAGAGACGACTGTGGACACGTGGACAGTAATACAGTACATACTTTTAAATCCGGTACATATTCTAGCAGTATGTAAAATTCCCCATTAACGACACAACAGCAAAATGAAATCAAAATGTCACCCACGCACAGAACTGCATAAAACGTAAAAGGCAATGCAATTTAGCAAAAGATTAAATTTAAAAAAAACAGTTTCCAGAATTAAAACAGTATCCAAAGTCAGTATTCAAAATTGCTGAATATAGTGCTCGATAAGGCCTTAATGTCACAGTTCACTTGCAAATGAAAATGCACAAAAGCAACTAAAGATCACAGATTAAAAAATGCATCACAGTATCTAAAACTGTTTAATGATTAACTTTTACATTACCATAGCTTGTCTTTTTCGCTTTGTTTTTGCTGCATTTTCGTCATGTGAAGTTGGAGGAAGCGCTGTGTAACTGCACAATAAAGACAATGATTTGGCATGCGAGAAAAAGGAAAAAAAACACAGGCTGTGACGGATAAACAAGTACTTTGTAACATTGAAGAGATGGGCTTTGTATCAGAAAACTGGTGACAGAGTCGGAAATCATGTGTGACGGGTAAGTGCATTAATTTCTCCGAGTGCTTACTGTAACACAGGAAGCAGATAGTTCTTGTTAGAGGAGAAACTTGTAGTTCTCGGTGGGGTATCATAAAGCTTGACAACACACTCTCAGAAGAAATCCAAAAGACTTTAGACCGCATACAGAACTGGGCAGAAACATCCCGAATTGGAAACAAGTGTTGTATGATACGCCAGTCACAAAAATGTAGGATCCAAATACTGATATGGGTGGAAAACAACTAGAACAGTCCCACAAAGAGAATGACCATGATGTTGTAATATACTCATCACTGTCAGCAATCATACAGTGTAGAAGTAGTCAAAAAGGCAAACAGAAGGCTTAGGTAATTAGTTAAAAGTGTTGAGTACAAACCAAAGGAGGTTAGGATGAGCTTGTACAATGCACTGGTGAGACCATACTTAGAATACTGTTGAATTCTGGTCACCACATTACCAAAAGGACAACCAGAGAGAGCAACCAGACTAATGGTTTAAAAGAATGCGATATGAAGATAGATTGAAGGAACTCAATTATAAGCCATAGAAAAACATATAAATTAGGGAGACTTGATTGAAGTCTTATAATCTTAAAATTAACCCCAACCAACATTTCAAGCACAGCACTGAACCAGGACCAGAGGACACAGCTGGAAATTAATTGGAGATAGTCTTAGGACTGACAATACAAGACATTTCTTTCCACATAAAGTGGTGAGGGTGTGGAATGGGTCTCCTAGCCATATTGTTGATGCTGAATCATTGGAATCCTTAAAGACCAAACTTGACAGTTCACAAGTTTTGAGGTCAATTGGAACTCTTAACCAGACTTTGCTTCCCATTTCTTTTAAAACAGAAATAACAATAACCAAGATTTTAAGAAACATATTCTTTCCACACATTAGTAAAACAGGTTGAGGAAATAAAATGTAAGATATACTGTATCAGAAAGCCTAATACAGGAACAACGGAATAATGCATTATTCAAGAGGGCCTCTGCAATATTCCATGGGAAAAAAGAAGGAAAAGTTATGGAATATGTTATATTGGAATTGAAATTTACATTACTTTATTAATTGGATTGTAAATGCATTTAAACTTGTTTCAGAGGTAGGGGACAGAGTCCATACCAGCAATACATCACAACCCACAGCACTGCACATTACAGGAGCTGTGGCTGTGGAACCAGTGCAAGTGAGTGCATCTTTAATGAAGGGAATTAATCAGCTCACTTGCACATGGCACTGAAACCACAGGACAGAAGTTAGTGGGGGTGCTTCCGCTCTGTACTATAAGAGCCGTGACACCAGACTCCTGGTATTACTGTGAGATAACTTGTACTGGCTTTTTCACTAGGTGACTAAACTCTCTTTCCTTGCAATTTGTATCTGTAAATTATTCTATGAAAAAATCCAGACCTTAGAAATGTACCGCTAGTAGGGACTTTAATCTTGAAGTGCTTTTTCATTCAATCAAGGCTCGCCAACTATTCAGTCCTACAGCTGCCACATGTCAATGGACATAACTCAGGCATTACAGAAAACTGATAAAAAGAATAAAAAAGCCATTCAGGCTTTACTTTTGCGTATTTATACCTTATCCACACAATGTGCAATCACCACCTATAGAAACCATGTGCTTACCTTAACTTCATTTACAATCAAGTTTTCGTAATGATCACACTTTATGGCGCGCTTTATTTATTTTGATCCTTATTTAACTGATATCTGGTTGCTCTAGGACAAAATGACAGACTGGCAGGTGCTGCTGTCGAACATGCCTATTCCTCAGGGCATGCTAATCATCACTTAATCAATTAATCGCATAGCTTAATAACTCCAAAACAAGCTTTATTTCTTAAATACCAGGACAGAGACAGAAAGCTCAGTAAATGCATCCATTCATGTTAAACAGATTTAAGGTGTTTAATGAAAGTACCATAACTTTATTTAATTTAATTTAAATATGTTATTATTCAATAACAAACATTTTAATTGATGTAAGCTTAATAGCCAGTAATATGCATGTGTAATTTTAGACATGTTAAGTCATTCATGATCTTTTATGTAAAGAGTTAGATATCCTACATATCTCGGTCATGCTACAAAAAGGGGACAAACTGGAGTTCCAAAAAATTGAGAAATTGATGTGAATTTTTTTTAGTGAAACAACCAAAATGAAATAAGAAAAAGTCTTATCTGCATATGACATAACTCAGCCGAGCTGAAATTGTAATGTATTTTTTAATATTTTGGTTAAAAAATGTTTTAGCACATAAATCTGTCATTAATGTAACACAACTAAAAACTGTTTATAAAGAGAAATATACATAAAATAGATTAGGCATTACAACATTACACATTAGTGAAAATATTTTTTTCATTTTTCAAATGTATTGACTAATAAAATTATTAGTTTTGGCACTTTTATCAGGTTTTTTACTGATATTTTTAATTAAGAAATATGTTAGCAATGATTAAAAGTATACCAAACTCTTTTATTTTTTTTTAATGAACCCCTTAACCCATTGATAATATAACTTTCACTCCTGCCAATGCTGCTGCAGTTTTATTCACTAAAATAACTATTTTTACGGTAATGACATTACAGTTACAGTATTGACAGCTTCGACAGGGTCGACATTGTCAATACCTTTTAGAATTTAGAATGCTTCAATCAGATCACCACATAGTCTTCTTTGTTCAAGACTGAATAGATTAAATTATTTTAGCCTGTCTGCATATGACATGCCTTTTAAACAAGGAATAATTCTGGTTGCTCTTCTTTGCACTCTTTCTAGAGCAACAATATCCTTTTTGTAGTGAGGTGACCAGAACTGAACACAGTATTCTAGATGAGGTCTTACTAATGCATTGTAAAGTTTTAACATTACTTCCCTTGATTTAAATTCAACACTTTCACTATCCAAGCATTTTGTTGGCCTTTTTTTATAGCTTCCCCACATTGTCTAGATGAAGACATTTCGGAGTCAAAGTAAACTCCTAGGTCTCTTTCATAGATTCTTCAATTTCAGTATCTCCCATGTGGTATTTATAATACATATTTTTATTGCCTGCATGCAGTACCTTACATTTTTCTATATTAAATGTCATTTGCCATATGTCTGCCCAGTTCTGAATGCTGTCTAGATCATTTTGAATGACCTTTCCTGATGCAACAGTGTTTGCCACTCCTCCTACTTTTGTGTCGTCTGAAAAGTTTGCTTACTATACCAGAATCTAAATCATTAATGTTGATTAGGAAGAGCAGAGGACATAATACTGATCCCTGTGGGTCACTATTAGGAAGAGGTACTGTGGTACTCCACTGGTTACCATATGTCAGAGGAAGGGCAGCAAAGTCCTCTTGACACACGGAAAAGAATAGTGTTGGTGCGATACATTCGCTTGCTGCATCGTGTCCGGTGTGTAGAGGCCTTTACTCTAAAAAATGTGTAAATACAGTAAAGCATTAGGATATGCACACTTTATTGTGTGCATATCTATCCTATTGGATTTGGTGTTGTTGAAGACTTACTATCTCGTTATTTTTACTTACTGTTGTTATTTTGACTTAGTATCTTGTTATTTCGACTTATAGTAAGTCGAAATCTCCTTTCATGATCACATGCTCAAAGGGGTGGCCTAAGGCATATTTTCACTAGGGGGCAATACAAAAAATATTTTAAAATACTAGTTCAACATGTTTTAAAATTATTCCATAAAATACATTTGTTTTGATGAGAAAGTATAAGATCTGGAAGTGGGGACACTTTTATAAAAATCACCCTTAAATGTTAATATTGCATAAAAATAATGAAAACAGCAAAATAAATATATGTATATTGCATCCGACAAAACTTTTTTTTTTTTTTTTAATATTTAAATACATTTTACTTTGAGGTGTGGACTCAATTTGTCCCATTTCTGTAGAATGACCCATCTGTTCAAATTTAAGAAGACTGCATTTGTGCATCAGGACAAGGCAACACTTTGTCTAATAGATTAAATTGTCTTGATATGTTGTTATGTTAACTGTGTATTCTGTGTTAGTGGTACTTCGGGACTTTTGGTAAACAACAATATAACAGGCAGTCTGCCTCTAATGCTTCCTTAACCCCTTCAGGTAGGACACAGTCACAGACTACAACTGCCTGAGCAAACCAACTCTTTTGTGCAGTGGTTAAGACACTCGCTTTGGGAACACATGGTTGCAGTTTGTCACATGTTCTTGAAATCCATAACCTCTTTGATCGGTTTCATAGATGCACATGGAGTTGCTTGATGTTGGCAATGTACTTCAGATTTAACAAATCACTACCAGGGGTTGCAACGTGGTTTGGAATCTGTTACATCACATGTCCTGTCAATCACTTATTTATCTATAACTGGACTGTCAAATTGTTAACATGTAAACACGGAAACCAAGCAGATTCATTTGAACTTAAATGCAACGTAATTGCAGTCACCACAAAGATTGCATCTCTGTACACAACATATACCCAACACAGTATAAGATGACTGAAAAAAAAGAAACCTCTTAAAAATAACCTAATACCTGAGTAATGGCTTTCGGAGCGAGTCAGTGTTCTTGTTATCACATATTTAACTTTCTGGGGGAATTCATAAAACTCAGAATATCATCACAATACTTTCATTTATTTATTGTGACAAAACATTCACAGAAAATAACTGACTGATCAGTGTGTGAATGAGAATCCTCTGGTTTTCTATATAATTTTTGCATTTATTTGCTGTAAATTAATTGTTTATGCTTTCTGTCTAATGGAAAACATTTATTTTCACCAATCATGCTTGCCATAGCTATCTCAGTAAGAGCAGCGCCCTCGATGAGCCCTGTTTGCCTGTATAGGCTGATTTGTAAGTTCAGTGCTTTTTTCATAGCGTTACAGACCCATGTTACTTTAACTGTGGGTCATATGCAATAAACTTACTGTCTGCTTTATCATGACAATATTTTATCCACTGATTCACAAAATGGAATTTACTGTCATAAAATAGTCAGGATCACGACATTAGGATAATAGGCCATTTGAGACCAATGTTCTCATTAGCATATTTTTCATCTAATTCATACAGTTGTTTTGTGCCATTCATTGACAGTGGATCATCACTGTTATCTAAGGGACCTCTGAGTCTTTGGAAGGGAGAATTAATTTTTTAACATTTTTTGTATATACTTGCTTGATGTTACACTTGTGCGTGATTCTCAGAACAGAACCTGCCACAGTTTTTTCCAGACTGACACTATTTTCATTCCAAACAATTGAAATGGCTTTCTAATTACTTTATCTTTTAAAACTCTGACTTCCTGGGGAGTAAATATAGGCTTTTGTATCCTCTCATTGGCATCTACAACTTTGTTAGAAGCCATAACGTCATAGACAGTGTCTTAAGTACAGGGCACAGCTTATTTGCATATGGCAAAAGAGCGGTAAGATGAAATCTCTCATGATAAAATTTGTGATGAAAAATAACATCTCAAACCATTGCCTGCTAGTAAAATAACCTGCCAGCAGTTTTATGAATCACATGTAAAATACTACATTTAAATATATAAGATATATAAAATAGACTCCCATGGCATGCTCAGGAGAATACAATATCTCTGTGTATATAAGCCAATGTCCCTCACTATTGAATGCATTCTCAACATTGGATGTCTTTCGATCTAGTTACAGGAGGGGCCCCAAGGCAACAGAACAGTCTGGTCACAGTTGTAATGACGAAAAACACTATGTAAAAATATAGTGTTTTTTATTTAAATAAATAAAAACAGACTTCCTCACTTGCACTGCAGACCCAGTGAGAGAAACCAAGTGTGATAAAAGTCAGTAATTCAGAATAAAAATGAATATAATGTGTGTGCTGTGCAGAGATACTGCCCTCACAGTTTAGCTATAGCAGTTGAATAAAATTTTAAAATGTCATTTAATTTTACATTTCTTGTAGTCTATCCATATCCAATATTACCAATAACCACATTAGCATGGAACCATCAAAACTAATTGAAACAATTTTGCAAAAATAAAAATAAATAAAGATATTTAAAATGTTAATCATCGTCAATGAAAACAAATTTGGACCACCGCAGCACTATGGTTGGAAAAAATGTGCAATGTGACGCAGGAGCTGTGGAAACCTGAGCGGAGTGGGAGTTCAGAATGAGACAAATGGAAAGCCTTTGTCAGGAGGATGAGGTCAAAGGGCATGTATGATCCCAAAACCCGGAAATCACAAGCCTGCATTCTAGTTCTCTTTAGGTAGATGCACCGCCTGCGTGCTGTAGCTTTCCCTCCCACGTGGAATATGTGCATTACTTGTCAGTATATTAATGGACTACATTTTTCTAATTACCAGTCCATCCAATTCAATAGCAGTGATCTTTATTGACCATTTTCAAACACAGGTACTATAACTTATTAATAATAACTTAATGGATTGCTTTCCACTTACATAGTAGGATAAATACCAAGTTAGAAAATATCACTTTATACTGCATTTTTGAATTTTTTCGCAGAAAATACAGTCTAAAAAAGTGTTTTTATCATTCTCCTCCACTACCTAAGAGGCAGTAACAGGTCTATACCATAGGTCTTTTGTTGTTTGTATCTGTATCGGTGCTTTACTTTTAGTTGCTGCTCAACCTGGGCGACCCTTCTGTTAAGGTAACGCAGGTGGTCATCAGGACCTCTCTTCAACACAGATCTGCATGTCTGTACATGCACCCAGAGTATATATATAAAAACCAGAAACAAAGAACCTAGTTATATGTTACTAAATATATATAAATATATTGATAAATATAATAAGAGGCAATTATTGTCCCATATAGTTCAAAATATATGTTTCCCTCTATGGCTACAAATAGAGCAATGTACAGTACTGTGATTCATCCAATATAACATAGTATATAAAGTATTGGCAAAACTACAGTAACTAGGAAACAAAAATAAATGAAAGAAAAAAGAGCACAGAAAACTATATTGTGCGCCAATATATTTAAATATCTTTTTGTTACGCATGTGTTTGGGTTCCAAGATTATATTTTTAGCTGTCTTCTGATTTTTCTAAAAGTGCTGATTAAAACCTCACAAAATCCACGATTTACTATTTTTACAATACAAGCTGTCATTTAATCTTTTCTGGAAACCCTTTTTTTCCTTGTGTTATTGTATTCTGTTTTGACATGCATCCAGGTTTAATAGTGATGCTTGTCTTGGTTTCAGCTGTTTCTTCTCCAACTTTTAATTATTAAAAAAAAAATCTACTATTAAGTCTCTTTTGATTCATTAAATATAGTTTGATACCCATTAAACTTTTAAAAAATATATTTTCTTATAACATTTTGAAACTTACAAATATAAAGACTATGTTAATAAACATTGAACCCCAACCATTGTCCTGGCCTATTATTTTTTAATATTATGTTCATTACAAAATTGTAAAATTATAAAATTAAATACGAATAGATACGAATACAAAAAATAACCCATTTTACAGTCTATAGCATATCCAGTAATACTTCAGCTAAATACTCAGCATGTTCAGCCCGGAATCTCTCACAGTTCATTTTTGGCAATATGGCACCTTTCCATACCTCATATGTTAGAGGATAAGATTGACTCAATTTTTTAAGGATTCCTGTTTTTTTACCGTATTCATGCATTGCTGTCATTAACTGATTGTTCCAGTCCCGTATATATAAGAATAATTATTCTAGGTTGCCATATTATTATTATTATTTATTTATTTCTTAGCAGACGCCCTTATCCAGGGCGACTTACAATCGCAAGCAAATACATTTCAAGTGTTACAATACAAGTAATACAATAATTTTTGTTCAAGTGTGACAAACCACAATTCAATAATACAGCAGATAGTGATAGTTACATCAGGATATGATTAAATAGTGATAGTTACATCAGGATATGATTAAGTACAAAATACTACAGGTTAAACACTTGGCAGATTACAATATTATGAAGTACAGGATTAAATGCAGTAAAATAGGGGGCAGATAAGAGCAAAATAAAGCACATTTAAATGAAGGGTGATAGTTCTACAGGTGCTGTTTGAAGAGGTGAGTCTTAAGGAGGCGCCGGAATGTGGTCAGGGACTGGGCAGTCCTGACATCTGTAGGAAGGTCGTTCCACCACTGCGGAGCGGGCTCTGGAGGCAGGGGAGCGTAGCAGAGGTAGAGCCAGTCTTCTAGTGCAGGCGGAGCGGAGAGGTCGAGTGGGGGTGTAGGGAGAGATGAGGGTCTGGAGGTAGCTGGGTGCAGTCTGGTCAAGGCATCTGTAGGCTAGTACAAGAGTCTTGAACTGGATGCGAGCGGTGATCGGGAGCCAGTGGAGCGAGCGGAGTAGTGGAGTAGCATGGGCGAAGCAAGGCAGAGAGAACACCAGGCGGGCAGCAGAGTTCTGGATGAGCTGGAGCGGACGGTGGCGGACACAGGGAGGCCAGCCAGGAGGGAGTTGCAGTATTATATCAGAGTTGTCAATTATTTTATCTAGAATTGCTCTAATTCCTGCCAAATACATACCAAGTCTAGGACAGCTCCAGAACAAATGCAATAGATTTCCTATTTGAATTGACAACAGAACTGGCAGAAGGCACAGGTGTCATTTTCCATCAAATCAACAGTACGAAGGTCACTCTTGAAATCAGGACTTAAAGGATGTGCTGCAGTAAGAATACCTCTGTTAAGAAAGGGGAACAAGACTAAAAGGCTAAAATATGCACAAGAACACAGAAATTGGACTATGGAACAATGGTCAAAGGTGCTGTGGACTGTTGATGGATGGACAACGACACCTGTGCCTCATGCCAGTTCTGTTGTCAATTCAACACTTGTCTTCTTTCTATCCTTAAGAATATTATTTTCAAGTGTTGCTCATCCTTGTTAGACAGCTTTTTGGGTCTTCCAGTCCTGGGTTTGACAATTACAGATGATGTTTCTCTGTACTTGTTGATTATGCTTCAAATACCACACCTTGAAAATCAAGTGATGCGAGTTATTTCACTCAATGCTTTTCCTTCTTTATGCAAGTCAAGGTTGTTATAATAGTAGAAAACACTGGTGGAGTTTTGAGTAAATTGTTGATGCTCATAATGCATCAGAGTCGAAAAATGCAACATCTCTGAGACTTTTGCACTGCAGTGTACATTATAAGCGAAGTTCTCCACTGCTGGCTATACCATTACAATATTATAAAAACATTTACAAAGTTATATTTACTTTATAACATGACATTTACACCAGTAACAAGCCATTCAAATGTTATTGTAATAAACTGTTATTCCTGATAATAACTTTGAGTTCAATGTATTTAATTATGCCATTGATGCATCTGTGGTCTAAATGTTTTTTTTTTTTTTTTTAAAGATGACGGTTACCTGAAAATTGTAATAGAATCCATATTCTGAAAGAAGCAAACTGTACAAGCTAAATGCACTGCGCTTACACTTTCCATTAAAACCGCTTGTCAGAATCATGTAGGGTTCATGCTGTACAGAGCTTACACTTTCCACTAAAACCACTTGTCAGAATCATGTAGGGTTCATGCTGTACAGGTATCTATGGTTGCCACCTGGCCCCATAATTCCAGAACATTGCGAGACAGAATAGGATTTTGAAGTTGCCTTTAAACTGAAGGAAATCAACACATGAATTGAGCGTGAAACCTTTGCTAAATTGATTTTGTTTATTAATTATCTCGAGGCAGCATCACAATACAATAATAGCTTTTAACAAATTAAATAAATAAATAAGTACCAACATCAATATTTATTTATTTTATTAATAGTTTTTAAAATATATATTTTATAGTTTCTAATAGTATGTCGCCTATTAATACTGACCAGCTGTTCACTATTCCTGACACCAGACAGCGTGAACACCTGATCAGTGTTATTATTTAATTGGGCAAGTCAGTGTAAAATAGGGCTACATATTACTAATTAACAGGATATAAATAACAACTTTTAAATACTGATAACTGAAATACTAATTTCACAAAATAAAAAAGTATCTTGAATAAACCTACACACATGTTTGTTCAAGATGCTTTTTTTATTTTGTAAGATTTGTATTATCACAATGATTCGGATAATTAAGAAGCAGTATAAATGAAGTAAGTGTTTAGTAGTGTTCAGTGTTTATTTCTTTCAGTCTAAAGGCAACTTAAAAACCCTGTCCCGTTCCGAAATTATGGGGCCAGGTAGCAACCCTACAGGTATCAGTAAAAAAAAATCAGATTCTTTTACAAAATATGTAACTTCTGTTGCTGTAAATCTATCAAATTCTCTACCAAGAAGCCTTACGTCAAATGTAATTCATCCCAAAGACAGCAACATGTTTAAATAGTCACTTTTTTGGCTATTGAAGCTCAGCGATGCTTCTGAGAAGACGGGGATTTTGGATGACTCATCCTGACTTATAAAAGAGAGTTGCATGTTTGAGAGCAAACCTTTTACTTATGTGAGTGAAGTTTAGTGGTGGGCACTGAGAGAACCTCCAATCAAGATCCCTTCCCTCATCAGGTTAGGCAAGACTGGGTGCATCAGAGAGAAAGAAGACAAGGGCAGGACGACAGAGAGAGTTTTTGCTGCGGTGGCAGTCTGACTACGCTGCTAACTGTGACTGCAAGAGGAAGTTTGTGGCTGCATTCAGGTAACATGCTTTTTCTTCCTTTTTCTAGTTTAACACAGATAAACATTTCTAGTGCCTCGAAATGTAGTGTAGAGTGTAACCTTAAGAAAACACATTACTGGACTCTCTCTGGGGCCTGTAACACATGAGGTTTAAACAGAGAGCAGAGGGACCAGTGTGGCACAGTGGTAAGAGCCGAGGGACTGGGAGGCAGTGTGGCCTAGTAGAAATGAGTTGAGAGAGGTAGTATAGCCTAGTGGTTAAAGATGAGAAACTGGGAACCCTAGTGTTTAGAATTAAAGGAATGAGACGTAAGCATTATTGCCTAAGTAGAGGTTAGAGCTGAGAATTGGGAGGCAGTGTGACCTAATAGTTAGTGCTGAAGAGCAGTAAGACGGTATGGCCTAGTCGTAACAGATGAGAAACTGTGAGCCTAGTGATTAGAGCTGAAGGACTGGGAGGCTAATTATTTTTATATTAAATTTGCTGGATCCCTGACTCCCCACTATAGAGATTGCTGTGTTCAGCTAATAATCCTAGTAACAAGTGCAAATATTCTAGGTACAACATATATATGCCCTCCACTGTTTAACTTGCCTGCTATCAGACCACTGTACAGAATTGCTACAGACTTGATGCACTAATAATAATTTTTAATAAAGGAAGTTCTACTTTGTTTTATAACAGTATGTAAGCAGTTCATAGAAAGGCCAGGTGATTAGATTGTTGGAGACTGTATTGGCTCACCTCAGTTTAGTGAATGCTAGGTGTGTGGATAATATTACTCTGTTTCAGCTGTAAAGCAGGCAGGGTGGTATGGGGACTATTTTTTAGAAGCTTGTATATGTCTGTTAATAATGTTGTGGGACTAAAAATGTAATCACGTTTTGTGCATACAGTATTCACTTAAACAACATACTTTGCCATGGTAAAACACAATTACATTTATTTAAGTTAGAAATACAAAAAGAAAATCAGACTTTTGTAAAGGTTAAAAGTGCGTAATCAACTACGTGTCAAGAGTGTGCAGGAAACCGATGAAAAGTTCCATTATCTACCGTCCTTTCATGAGTACGGCATTGAGGATATCATCAATGACTGCCACCCACAGGGTTCCTTACATCTGGGGTGATGTCACAGCAGCTTGGGAGGTAGGATTCAGCCTTTACCCTCACACTGATTCCCTTCAGAGGTTAGAATGCTGAGCTGCAGTGTGGAAGACAGTGGGTTTGAGATAAGCAGTTAGAGTTCTGTGTTGCAGTGTGGAAGGTAGGGGTTTTGAATAAGTCAGGAGTGTCTGGGTGAATATTGGAATGGTGTGATAGCCTCAGACTGCTGTGTGCAAGTCAGGTTTAATAAACTAAAATTAAAAGCAGGGAAATGGAAACATCTGATCTCTGGGAGGACCTCAGTATTGACAATGTGGAAAAATAATACATTAAATAAAGATGCCTGTGTGGGGAATGAAACTCCAGGTGCTGAGAGTGAAACTGATATTGAAGAGGAAGTTAAGAAAAATACAATATTTCTGTCAATATTTACTGTGAAGCTAAATTTAGCAAATAACTTTTATTTTTATTCCCCTGTGATAGGAAATTTGAAGTCATCACCCATTCTCTGAGGCATTTTTGACTGACTATGTATTATTGTCTGCTTTCACAGACAGACACCTACTCATGTGGCGAGGGAATATTCAGTGCCTCATGTAAAGCACAAAAGCAATAACATATGACAGGGTGTTCTGCACAAGAAGAACCCAAAGGAATATATATATATATATATATATATATATATATATATATATATATATATATATATATATATATATATATATACACACACTGTTTGTTTGTTTGCTTAAATAGTTTTTTTTTTCTTTTAATCCTTGAGTGATGCAATTAGGAGAGATTCTATAGGCAGATACACTTTAAGTTCAGTTTACTTAGTGCTGGAACTATATTGTGTGAACACTTTTATAGTCAGAGCTGTTGTTTACCTGTCTGACTTACAGTAGACAGTACTGCACCTGAAACGAACAGTAAACAACTGTAAACTTAAAGATAAGGTACACTGAAACTTAGTTTCATAGAAGAGCAGATTGTTTACATAGACTTTTTTATTTGTTCGTCTGACATTAGAGACATAAACTACATGGCTTCAATAAGTGTATGTAGGCCTCTTTGTCCTGACCCCAGCTGCTCAGGAGTAAGACAGTGACCAGTGTTACACACTGCATTCTCAAGCATTCTGCTAAATATAGCAATATTGAAAAGGAAGAGGCTTTTACACATGACTACACACGATAACCTACCAGTTCTGGTGGTGAGATTACAGACAGAGAAAAGAGTATTTGGAAAATACCACACCCCCGAAACTTGTGCAGATGGGCTATTTTAAAGATTTAGTACTTATGTTGTTGTTTCTACCCCCTACTAGCTTGTACTCATATCATGTTTGTTCTAAATATTTCAATATTTCATATTGTATTATTACATAAATTGCTCTGTCAAAAACATGATCTGCTTGGAAATATTGAATGTGTGTGTGTGTGTGAGAGAGAGGGGGGGGGGGGAGTACTTTTTTCATCTGCAGTCTCTTGACAACCAAGAGTCCCTAAGATTAGGGAGACCCCCTGCTACCTACCACGGCATGCAGCAAACTAGATGCAAAGAGCCACCAGATTAAAAAAAAAAAATCCCTTCCTCCTCCATCAACTAGTGTGTGGATTTCTAAAATGAGTTATCCAAACCTGAACAACCCTACGGATCTTGATAATTGTTAATAGCTTTGTTTCATTAACAGTGTTGGAGTGGAGTGATATTTATCTCGATTTAATTAACACATCATCTGCTGAGGATTCGCTGAGTTCATTTAGGACATTTAACTGGGAATTTGTTTCTTTAAATTCCCTCTCCAGGATCCTTTGGGGCTACATGCAAAACATATTCAAACAATGTGATGTACACAAACATGACTAAATGCATTTAAAATCATCATTAATCTCTCTCTCCCCCTGCAGGAACGTCACAGTACTGCAGCAGATGCCTTGTCAAGAAACTCAGGACTGTTTACTCTGGAGCTCCAGTCCGGGGTTAATGCTAATCGTGAAAGGGGTTCTGAGCTGAACAAATGACTCCTGTGGGTTAGCATTAAGCCTGTGCTGGGGGCTGCCTTCCGAGAATCACAGATACAAGGGGAAAAAAGGGGATGAGTGGGAGGATAACATGAGACTGAGTCACAGTGCTGGAAACCCCCTCACTGCCTCCCCCCTAACTGAGAGAGGAAATACATATGCTGCTATATAACACTATATGCACCCAATAAAAAAATTGTAAATGCATTGAAAACGGAGTTGATACAACAGCTCATGCTAAATTCAGAACATAAGGTAGGAAGCACTTGTTTTACACAGGGGGGGTAAATGCATGGAATATTTTACAAAGTGAACATCCCTAAGGGTGCAGGTTTTCAATAATTTTTTATACGTTTCCTTTTTACTTATTTGTATTAAGTCTTGTGTTGAATATAAACAAAAGAACAGTAACTGTAGCTACATTCTGTTTAATGTCTCAGAGGTTATGTGTCTATAATGTGCACTGGAAAACAACATATAATTAAAACAAATATTTTTTGGTTGAAACAAAACATTTCTTATGCACTTTATACACCTGTGTGCAGGAGTGATTACCAAGCCATTACAATGATTTTTCTCACCTCTATACCAGTACCACATTACAGCTTGCTTCTTAGTACCCTGAATCTTCCTTTTGCAAGTCTGCCAAGTGAGACTGGGACCAGGGGGGTGAGGCACAGAAAGTGATTCTACAAGGAAACAGTAGTTCAGACTATAGTGTGGTGGTGTATAATCTGCACTTCCAAATTAAAGTATAAACTGTACAAGTCAGTTCTATAATCTGAGTACAGTACATATTTGTCTATTATTATTCTTTTTGAAGCTTTCAACAAACTACTAGTACTGTCTCTGTAACATTAAAAGAATATGCTCCTACACACTGAACACATACCAGTGTCCAGTGTCTCCTGTTTGACTGGCTGTTTAGAGTTTCAATCAGTGCTTCACAGATTGTATCAATTTCAGAAGGTTGTTACAGTAGCCTACCTCACAGCCAGGGCGACAGATCTGCTGTATACGAATGCAGTTTTTATCTGTTTAGTCTGGTGTTGCCCTATTATGCTTGCTTTGTCCTTGTTGCATTTCCCTATACCCTGTTTGTTGTTTGTTATCACTGGTTCATGAAAGACGCTTTATAGAATCAGGTTGACAGTAGGAGGGATGGGGTGGTTAGGAGAGCGCTTGCTCTGAAAAATGTTAATGCTGTCCATGACTGGGGTTGTGAGTCTGCAGACCCCAGCGTAGCAGCGTTGCCACTTTCAGATGGTTCATGTTCTTCAAGAAAAAGACAAACATCCTTGTGTCACTCCCATTCCAAACATAATTCCAGCTGTCATGTAAGATATACCATTAAATAATAATAAAAAAACAAGATTAAAACACAAACTGTTCTTTTTCTTTCACCTGGAACTTGGACACAGGTTTACTGAGGTATACCATATAAAGTACAGGCAAGTATGGGAAAGTACAGAGAAGTATAGTAAAACATTGTATATGCGTAGTACAGAACAGATACAAATGGTTACACCCATTTAAAAAGAGATGTATAGCATAAGCATAGGAAATGCAAATACACTACACAATGTACTTCTGTGGGTGGATGTGCAGCTCTGCGTAGCGAGTTTCAACAGGTTTCAAAAACAACTCAAAACTTACCAGCAGTGAAACATGAAGCTATGGAGTCTAACTTTCCTATAATGCTGCTGAACTGCACAGTAATTCAGATCAGTGTCAGATTGGTCCACAAAATGACATTACCATTTGCATTTTCATGTCAATCGATAATTGACAATGTGCCCTTCACAGAAAATAATTTGCTGCTTGTCAACAGCTCTTTTCTGTAGCATTGTACTTGAAACATGGCAAAGGAACCAAGCTTCAACAACAGGTTCAATGAGGGAAAATAGCACAACTTTGAGATGAGATTTAAAGATATCCTCTGTGAATAACACAGATGATATTTTTGGTAGAAGTGTCTGTTAAAACAGGACAAGCAAACAAAACAAAGTTGTTATTCATGTAGAACATCATCTAATCTCAGCTCATGAGTTTTCCAGACGACTTGTTGACACTGTCCTTTTGGGTAACCATGTACCCATGGTGCCTCTGGAGAGCGCAAAGTGAATAAACGGAATGAACCTGCGATCTAGCCAACTAAGTGCATTGCTCACTACAATAACACAGGCATGTCAATCAGACCAGAGGTAAAGACGGAGATGCAGTCTATAGAGACCGCTCTGATGAATCAGGGTGTAGATGCAGGGCACAGTCTGACAAGGTCCCAGATATGTCGGGGAGAAAGCATGCACTGAAGCAGCAGAACTGGGATAGAGGGTGGGGATGGGTCCCAGGTGCGGGATAGTGGCAAAGTGGCTTGCAGTGCTCAGGTATAGTTGGTGCAGTGCTCAGGAATAACACACACAAGACAGTGAAAGTTCAATAAAACAGCTCCTTTATTTGGCTGGGTTGCATGTCAACAACACTTGTCACACACTCTTTCGGTGGCATGGCCAATCGCGCGTATTCTCCAATCCGTGACTGAAACGTCGCCTACCACATTAAAGCGATGACTTCTAGTATTGTAGCTCCGCCCCCTTCCTGGATGGCCGGCTTCCGACTGACCCTGAAATGAACTGCCAAACCATCCAGTATGGGGCACACTGTTCCTGTTACAGAGCGCCCTCACAGGTCAGGAGGGAGATTGCTGACTTGGATTAATTCGCTCTCTTGTCACAGGGATTCATCCAAGGACAAATACAACATTGACATATGCAGTTCCATGGAGATGCTTGTGTACCATGGTTAAAGCACAGCAAAGGCAAGCATGGTAAAGCACAGTGAAATATAACAGTGGTCCCTCGCTAATACAGACACTGTTATGCCGTACATTCGGACATGCCGAATAATAACTAATTAAGTGTGATGCTAAGAGACACACAGAGTGAAATAAAACAGATGTTATATACCAGACAGGACAAAAATAAATGGAAGAACAGATATAAGTAGCCTACTAAAGCATAGTTTTACTTACTTTCTTTGCTGTCTGTCTTAGTTTGGCAACACAGGAAGTGCTTTATTAATAATTACAGTATTATTAATCAGTAGCAAGAATAAAATAAAATACAGTAAAACAGGTTCATTACTCAGGCAGACATTCACCCATACTCAATTCAGGTTTCACACACAAGGTAATTATTTTCTGCCTTAAACAAAATCAAACTGCAAAAATATACATCTGCAAAATGATTTTACCCATCAAACATTAACTACTGACATAATGAATTGGATGGCTATTTTTAAACATTATTTTTATTAGATTGTGAACAGAGAATTTTACTGCATCTTACCTTCAATTAAAGCAACACAGTAAGTGACCAGAGTTATGTGACGGCTGCTAGGTCAAGTTTCAGCATAATCTAAAGGCTCAATCATTTTAAGAGCTCCCACTGGCTGCCTATTGCTATCATTTGTTTTTATAAAGGATGCAGAAAGCCACTAGATTACATGATTAAGAGGGCATATAAACTCATACTCTACAAAGTTAAATTAGCTGCGATCGATCAGTTGGAAAAGGGCGTGAAGCTTTCAGAAATACTGCTGGACTCCAATAATTACAATTCTGAATTTGAAGTCTTTAATTGCTTTTTGCAAAGAAAAGGAAGTCTGACTCATGCCAACAGAAAACAAAAGTAGCAGCCACGCATACACTGCAAAAATGTTCTATGTACATTTAAAAAATATATATTTCTGTGAAGTGTGTGCAGTATATGTAGGATAATGTATCTATCATCACGTGTCAATGCGGTACCATGACCTATTTTGTGTTAATTGTGTACGAAGTAGGCTACAGTAAAAAGAAAATGCTCTAAAATTATTTCGTTTCAATTTAAAATAATCTTTTATTATTTTTGCATTGTACAGTAAAGTGTACAGTGCAGCAGCATGATTCATGATTCATTTTGGGTTACCAGTAGCCTATAGTAAAAACGGTTTAATAAGAGAGTACTGCACTCAGGAAACACATCCAAGAACCAAGCCTGGTTTCCTTCTGTATCCTCCAGGTTACATCTCTGTTAATCACCTGAAGCCAGGGATCGAACTCCCAATCCCGTCATTTCAAAACACCTTTTCACAGTTAAACTGAAATCTCACACACCCTTCAAGGGGGCTTTGTCCTGGGTACTTGTAGAGTTTGGTTGCCTAGAGATTACAGGATTTATTGTTATTGGTAGTAGGAGTAGTAAAAAAAAAAATAAATAAATAAATAAACTCTACCGCACAGCTAAGAAATCATTTTTTTGTGTGTTTTATTTATTTTCTGAAGAGAAAAAGCAATGATTACGGTCCTTATAAAATATACAAAATGATAATGTAAGTCCCAGCACAGGTCTGTCTTCTTCATTGACAGGGTGTGCTAAAGCTGGGATTCATGAAGACGCTGGTGCTCACAGCTGCTTGGGACGGAATTCCAACTTCCACCTTGAGAAGACCACAGAGAGACACAGGGTTCAAGGACAGCAAAAGAGAGTGCAGTCCACTGCAGAAACACGTTCAGCTCTTTGGATTTTGCTTTGTGTTATAAGGGTCTGGACGGGTACTTACCAGTCTCTCGGCTCTTTTCCTTATCCTCTCCCAGATTGTATGGAAAGCCTACAAGACAAACAATTAAGTTCCACACAATTAAGTACATAGTGTACATCCCATACTTAGAGAGGGATGGTTCCCAATTACATAGCAGTCCATACCAGTAACAAGTTCAATGGGTCAAATAAAAATCTGGATTTGATCAATCGAAGAAAGTAGTCGGTTATGATCAGTTCATTTATTTTTTTTTTAGCTGTTTTTGACGTCCAGCTGGTTTTCGGTGAAACCGAAATGAAAATTTAAAACAAACAACAAAAAACTGACTGAATTTGTGCAGCCAACATTTTATAAGTAACTTGAACTCAGCAACTGTAAGAGGTGACAACAATTAAAAAGGTCTAATTAAGCAAATTATTAGTTCAATTAAGTGTTTAGTTAAAGTGATTGAGAGCTAAGTTGGAATAAAAAAAAAACAGAAGACACAGGACCAGGTTTGAGACAATGTAGAAAGAATAAAAAAATATTGAGAGACATTAATTTTTCTTAATTTATTATTTTCCTGGTACCCCCATTGTTGCTGTCTTCGTCTGGAAGCAGCAAATCACATTTGAGTATAAAACTGCAGCTCATGATTTTCTAAACTGAAATGATTTAATCAGCATGTTGGCTGAGCACTTAAAAATTGTTTTTGATGAGGAAACATTTCTCATTTAAAATGTCATAGCCCCTTAGGTCACTGTGTGTATAACTGTATCCCAATTATGCACGCAGTGACTTGAGGTTTTCTATCTACAGTATGTATCTACTTTATAATGCAGATACATTTTTTTTCAAAGTTTTGGCAGAGCAACTTCTCAAAGTCTAGAGTTCACACAAACTGTTTTAAAATTTCTAAAAATGTAAATAAAACACCAAAGGGGATATAGAATTATGTCAGCAAAAAACTAAATCTAGAACTCAGGCCCACTGCCAGCCACCAAAAACACAAGCAAAGTTTTCGTTTAGTATGTTGCTTTATTATAGCCTGTTACTAATACATATGGCTCTATGTATACAGCCCTTACACTTAATTCAATCAATATGCCAATTAAATGCAGCAAAAATATAATGAGACAAATTAAACTAATTTAAATATATGCACAGTAAATTAAGCTACCTTAATAAAAATTAACCGACCTGCTCACAGTAGCATCTAATTTGCTTCCAGATATTTGCACCAAGACACCAACTTTTGTGTTTGGCCTAGAGACATTTCAACACCACAACTACATATGAAGCCACAGTTATCCCTGCTGAGGGCTGTCAGAATCAATCTGGCAAATCTTGTCGTAACTTGTCATTTCTGCTACTATATTAAAGTTATTAAGGGATGTTAATATGAACAGTCTACATGAAGAAAAGTATGCAATGAGCCCCAGAAAACATCTCCGGTTTAAGGCTGAGACTCCCAACACTTTTTCATTGCGCAAAATTTCAGTTTCGGTTTGGTTTTATCTTTTGTTAGTATTGTTCGGTTTGGACTTTTATGAAAATGTCGGTTTCAGTTTAGTTTTAGGAAAATCATAACAGTTGCATCTCCAGATCAAACTGCTAAGGGAGTTATTTTCCTCTAATTCTCTCTGCTCTGACACCATCGGAAATAAGGTTGCTATCAACTCCATCTTTACACATAGGATCTCTGCACTAATACAGCTTCTTGTATTACTACAGAGTCTAAGACGACATTTCTATCGGACTTTCAAACTAGGAAGTTCATACAACTATGGTATTCTAATCTGAGGTTGTAGGCTCAGAAACACTATGCTTGGATTATGATAGGAGTCCAGGTTATCCACTGTCCCTCTCCTGTCTTCGTCTGTCCAGCCTCTTACCTGTAGCTGCCGAGGAAGGGAGAGCCCTTGGAATCTGCGCACTTGTCCCCAGGGACCAGGCCCCAGGCTGTGGACCGCAGTTATCTCAAACTGGGAGCAGAACCCTGTCCTGGGAATGTGAGGCCCATCGCTCAAGTCCACAAAGTCTCCGCATCTTAAAGAGAAAAACCCAACAAGCTTGCTCAGATACAGAACCTCTCCATCAGTAAACCTGTAATAAAGTCAAACTGACAAACACTATGAACAGTGCCTTCATCAGTGTACTTCAAACTGACAAACACTATGAACAGTGCCTTCATCAGTGTACTTCAAACTGACAAACACTACGAACAGTGCCTTCATCAGTGTACTTCAAACTGACAAATACTACGAACAGTGCCTTCATTAGTGTTGGGTAGATTCAAACTGACCAACACTACAAACAGTGCCTTCATCAGTGTTGGGTACCTTCAAACTGACCAACACTACGAACAGTGCCTTCATTAGTGTTGGGTAGATTCAAACTGACCAACACTACGAACAGTGCCTTCATTAGTGTTGGGTAGCTTAAAATATATAACACTTTTACAATCATTCTGTTGTTCCAATATTGATTTTTAATAATCATTCTTTCTCTTTATCAGAATCTACCTGGAATTATCTGAGCCTGCAGAATCCTAGTTGAAGACTCCTTTAGGATACTTCCTGATTTCAAAGAAATTGCATAATGCTGTGACCTTTAAACTCTACTGGCCCCACCTACTTCACATTATTACCATACCCAGGTAACACAAAAGGACAAGGAATCTACAAACTCAACATAATATCAGGCAGATTATGGTAAAGAGGAAAAATAATAATGTTGGAGCAACAGAACTCTGGATTTACACAATCATAAAAGGAAACATTTTAAATATAAAAAATGGTGTATGAAGGCATGTTTGAATCTATCCTTATATGCAGCTACCCTGTCAGCTGGATCGAAATCTGACTTTCTGCTGCCACTCGGTGGCACATAATATTCACTGCACCTGAAATTTCTTACCAGTACAGCAATATACACAAGAGAGCAGCTATCTGTCTATTTAATGTAATCAAATGTCACAGAATACAATACAATATGTTTTTATATAGCGCTTTTCATAAAGTTATCACAAAGAGATAAACAATCAAGAATAAATAAATCCAATCAATTATCAGTATTAGATTAGGCGGCTCCAATTGGATACGGGCTTCTACAAGAAGCTACAAGTTTTGTAAACCCTATTTTGCATAGCAGTCTTATATAGCAGCAGTGTGGAGTAGTGGTTAGGGCTCTGGACTCTTGACCGGAGGGTCGTGGGTTCCATCCCAGGTGGGGGACATTGCTGCTGTACCTTTGAGCAAGGTACTTTACCTAGATTGCTCCAGTAAAATCCCAGCTGTATAAATGGGTAATTGTATGTAAAAATAATGTGTAAAAATAATGTAATTGTATGTAAAAATAATGTGATATCTTGTAACAATTGTAAGTCGCCCTGGATAAGGGCATCTGCTAAGAAATAATAATATTCTTACTCTAAACTAGGAACAGGGGAGGGGATTTGAAGAGGTTTGTCCTGTGCTGAATGGTATAAAAAAATTATAAAAATAATAATTTAAAGTTAAATGATCTTACCACTCAGTATTTCTTGCCTTTTAACAGACCCTGTGGTGTTTGTTTTAGTAATCTTTATCAAATCCCTATTACCTCTGTCCAGCTGCATGCTTCAGATAATACAACTTTACACCTTGCTTTATTAAATGTTAGATCTCTCTCTAATAAAGCGCTTTTAATTAATGATTTTATTAAGGATTTTGAACTAGACATTTTAGCTTAAACTGAAACTTGGCTTGGAGCGGAGGACAATGTTTCTTTGAATGAGGCTTCTCCAAATTATTCTTTCTGGTGGACTTGCCACTGTGATCTGCAATAAATATATAATTAAACAGTATATTTTTGAGGGATATTAATCATTTGAACTGTTAACAATACAATAAATAACAATAAATAGCGAATTACCTGTTCTTATTGTAATTATATATCGTCTGCCTAAGTCAAACTTATCATTATTTACTGAATTTAGTGAGTTTGTATCACTATTGTCTGTCAACTACGATAGGATTCTTCTATTGGGTGATTTTAATATCCATATGGATATTAAATCAGATTCTAAATGTTCGGAATTTTTGGGGTTACTGGATTCCTTAGATTTTGTCCAGCATGTTCAAGGTCCGACTCATAATCGTGGCCATACTTTAGATTTATATAATCCTGTGGCCTGGTTGTTCAAAATATTTTAACTACCGACCTTACTATTTCATCTTGCAATTCTTTGAAGTTAAATTACCTTACACTACAAAGAGCCAGGATCGTACAATCGAAACTACGGTAGTTAATTCATCAACCATTGTAAAGTTCTGTGAGGCATTACATTTAATCGTCAGTTACTCAGTCCGTATCATTAGAGGAGTTGGTTAACACCTACAACACTTCCATGACTAACATTTTAGGTACTGTAGCACCAGTTAAAACTGAGTGTGTTTTATAAAAGCAGCACAGCATGGTTTAATGACGACTCGTAAGCTGAAATGTGAGGGTCGCAATTTGGAACGCAGATGGAAAGGTACTAATCTGCATGTTCATTACACTGCATGGAAAAGCCATCAAACTAATAGTTATTAATGTTGAATGCACTTCGTTCTGCAGGATTCTTTGCGACATCTATCGGTCATATTCCGCTGTTGTTGTTGTTAACATGGCATCCAAGCAAAGGTGTGTTGTGTGGAATTTCTTTACCAAAGCAGGAGAAAACAGTATTTGCAAACTCTGCCGAGGAAATATTTCATTCAAAAGGAGGAAGCAATAGCACACTTACTTAACGTGCTCCACAAATACTTTTTATTTAACCCAAAACAAAACTGTGTGTTATTGTTTTCTGTAAAACACTGATATCCTGTCAGTTAAGAAAAGGCTTTTAATGCAAAGCTTGTTTTAACGTTGTCTTTATTATGCCGGCCATGAGACCCGCACTTACAACTGCACTGTCATATTTTCTACATTTTCTTTAAATTCTCAAATTAATAAATCGATACCCAGGTAGTAAAAAGAGACCTGGGTCGGGTAATTTAAAACCCGACAGGTACCTGGGTTTTCAGGTACCCATGCCGACCTCTAATTATATATATGTGTGTGTGTGTGTGCGTGTGTCTCTATATATATATATATATATTATACTGTTACTTAAATTGTACGATGTGTAATATGCTATACAAATGTATTGTGTTTTGTTTTTCTGCTATGTACTGTCACAGACGGTTCTGGCAAGTCCCTTTTGTGCGATAAGTCATTAAATCCTTTTGCATGGAAGGCCCCGGTTGCAAGGGTGTGTGGTTCTATGACGGACCCAGATTCAGTTAAAATGTTTTTTCCCACTGATGATGGGAATGGGAATGTAGAGATGGAAGCTCTGCTAACAAGATTTAAGTTTTTGCAGGTATCAGGCTTTTAAAGACACACCTGTGGTGGCTTTGACAGACTCACTGAGAGCAGAAACTGACCCAAAACTGACCCAAGAAACTGACAGCTACTGGAAGCAGGCTGATCTTTGGGATGCAAATTGAACATTTGTGAAACTGCATGTGTGTTAAAATGTTGTAATAACTGTACTGTGTTTTAAAGAATATAAAGCCAGCAGAAATACTAAACAAATTGTTAAAACACACTGTTCATACAATAAGTTACAATATGCTCTGTATTAACATATAGTTACGTGAGAGCATTCTATATTCCTGTTTAGTCTATTATAACCTTGAGAAAAGCAGAAATGAGAATCTCATTTAATTAACTCAAATGTTCAGTCAAGTTTCTTATTTATCTTGATCTGAAAGTAGTGTTTAAGCCAAACACAGGTATTCTAGAATAATTCAAACAGAATATAAGTCTAAATGTTTTATTTTAACAGAAGAACTGTAAGAGTTTGAAAATAAGAGAATATAGTGCAGAAATTATCTTACAGTAAAAACTTCAGTCAAAGCAGAATGGTACCAGTCTGTGTCAAGCATATAGTAGGCTTGCCAAAGAGAAGGTGATTAATCTTGATAACCTTTGCTTGTTTGCAGTACCAGATGGAGTTTGAATGTTTGGGGGGGTTGAAATCCAAGGTTGCTATAATGAGTGATCTTTTACATATAAGAAATACCTTAAGACTTAATTTAAAGCGAGGCAAAAAACTCTATAAAAACCGAGGTAAAATCCTAGTCAAGCGTCACCACCTTGCTAACTACAAGTTGTGTGATCCATGCTCTGAGGATCTCTGATCAAGCTGATTGCTGTAGAAGTCTTTGAAGACAGTGCCTGTCCTTACATTATATTCTACACTTCCATATTCTGGAAGGTTTTTTTATGTTTTAGTCTATGAGATTGATATATTGGATGTTTTAGGACAGCGATGGGCGTCTTTAGTTTTATGCATGCGTAGCCTTAGGGCAAAACATGTTGTAACCATGTTAAGGCACTGGACTGCCCAGTTTGCCTGTCAGCTGGGATTCAATGTAGTCTGTAACTACTCAATCCAATTTTTAGCAGTTAATAAACCAAAGGGGTACTAATACTACTCTGATTCGTTAAAACTTCAAATCGAATGAGTCTGTGTGAATTTCCTGATTATTAAAAGTCATCTGGATAACGTTGCAAGCCCAGTGCACGAACGAGTTTTAGAGTGTGCTCAGAGCATATATATATATATAAAGAGTATGTTCAAACCCAACAGTAGTGTACAGTGCTTTCAGACGCTATTGTGCTATAAAAATGCAAATAAACAAATACACTAACAGAGAAGAACAAGAAGAACGTGTTGAAAAATATTCTCTACCACTTCCAGCCTGGGACAGTGGTCCTCATGCTATGGTAAGCAGGCCACGTGCAGCCCTGGGGCCCCCACATGCTTTCTCCAGGTAAATGGTTTGCTTGCAATTGTGTCTGTAGCACTTTAACCGGCCTACCAATCTAAAGCATCTAGGATTCATGGGACTGCAGGAAGCTGTTTGAAGGCTGAAGGAATTCAGGTTTTAGGAATGTGTGAAAAACTGTGTCATTTAAAATTTTTGAGGTGATACTAGTAGTGAAGTGAAGGGTTGAATTAGCGTGCCAGTCCACCCAGCACTAGCCCTCACTGTTTTAGCGGTTCCTCTTACCTGTACACTCGTACTGTTCCTTGAGGACTGTGGGCTGCCTTCTCCTCTACCTGAGCCTGCTTACACCTGAAACACAAGCACATGTTGAGTTTTCAGAGAGGATTACATTTAAAACAAAAACATTTCACACTGTCCACTTTTCTGGACTAGCTGTATGGTTAGTCTGAGTAATGAAAGCTTCCCATCTTCAGTTTGACCACCGAGTCCTGCTCCTGTCGTGCAATACAGCAGGGAGTACTCAAAAACTCTGTCCAGCAGTAACTCAGAGCATGGTTAGCTTCCCATTCTGTGGTGGAAACAGAAGACGGTGCCCCTGTTCTCAGAGGGAGCCCATGCTTCAATGCAGTTTTGCAGGTGAGCTGGGACTAATGCACAGTGGACCACTTACTTGCTGTGCTGGAACATTTCCAAGGCAACCTTGGGCTGGACCTCAAGGGGTTCAAAGGGCAGGTCCTGGTGAAGTAGGCTGTGGACTGCTCTGGTGAGAGCACGCAGGTTCTCCTAGGGGACGGTTACAAGCAGACAGTAAAACACACACAGAAATCAGCAGGACACAGATAACTCCATCACAAACAGATGCATAGAAACAGACAGAAAACTGGGTCAAATTCACATTATAAGTTAATACATTGTGTCTCAATGTCATCTGGTGTTTTTTGGGCGAGATGACCGCAATATGCAGCTGGCTGCTCAAACTGTTAATTTTTTATTAAACATAAAAAGGATTGTTGTTTTTTTAGCTGTAGAATTGTGCCATATGTTCTATGCTCAACATGACATCTATACACAATTCTTAATGGGCTGATTTCTCATATGAGATTTATAATAAATGCATGCTTATCCTCAGTGACAGTCACACTTATAATTGAGATGAAGCTTGGGAATTTCCTACAAGAAGTTATTAAACATGCTGTGAATGCGGTCACAATGGAGGATATGAGGAAGAAAGGTTGGCAGTACCTAGCACAGCTGTAGAGTGTCTGCTGACATAACTTGCTTGTCATTTTCTCAAATAAAAAAATGATTTGGCATTAATTTAACACCCAATTCAAATCAGTTAAATCCTGACATCAGTTCTACTTGCCTTTGAAGGGTTCCAGGAATCTAAGTGACTGTCCAGGACAACATCATAGCAAAAGGCTCCAGAGAGAACTGAATAAACAAAAACAAGAGGCACAGATCAGCACGGGACTGTGTGGCACAGACTGCAAACCAGGCACAGAAGGAAATTATAATACAAAACTGGGGAAAGTTTGTTATGCTCCTAGACTCTGGATTACCCTGCCGCAGCTGATTTGGGATTTTGAGATAAGAGTTTTTAATCTCAGGAGAGATTCAGACTGCTTGGGAGACTTGATATACTTTCCAAACTTCTAATTACAGAACTATCAATTAGATCTGAAAAAAAGATCCTCCTCACCTGGCACCTCAGGGCTCTGGAGCAGCTGCACAGAGAACTCTTCCTTAAAGGCAGACTCCAGTACCTGTCCCATCAGCATGGCACACGACCGCCAATACGCCTGGAGGAGAGGTAGAGCATACAGGTTCAACACTACCACTTAAACCACTGAAAAACTGCAAAATCTCCTAAAACAGCATAAGGAGGAAAACTGTGCCCTATTTCAACTGTGTTGTAATGATGAGGCATGACTTATTTAATGTAGTTGAGGTCCAAAAAAGGATGAAATAATCCCACATTCTATAATTAATTCCCTTTATTCTACAATAACATATGTTTTCACGCTGTGTGTCCCTTGTACTCTTTTGGATATTTAACTTAAATGATGGGGCATTTTCAACACAGTGGAAAATCCAGGCCATCATATCCTGTGAGCGAGAGTGAGAGAGTGGAGGAGATGGCAGCACCCACCTTGTTGACCTCCTCAGGGTCCTCATCCTTGAAGGTAAGAAACTGGATCTCGCAGGACTGGGTGAGAAGACAGTGCATGTCCCACACTTCCCCATTCACCAGAGCCAGTATGGAGTTCTTACTGTGCCATTCACTCAAGTCTGCAGGGACAAAAAAAGCACACAGCGAGGCCCAATTTGACACTATTGCATTGAGCTTCATAAACAAACACGTATTGGCATCTCAGGTATATGCAACAGGAGTTTTTTTTGTGTGCTGTTCATAGACTATCAATCACCTCTATTGTCCCAAGTTCCAAAAATGTAAATAAATGCAGCAGGTTTTTTGTTTATTAAACATCAGATAAGAAGAAATGTAAAAGAAAACTATGTAAATTGAATGTATGTTTATTTCCACGAGAACAAGCACCGGCCCCATTATCTCACAATAAATGTCTTTAAACGCAAGCTACAGTAGAATGCATTCTAAAAACACTTCCTGCTTTTCTAGTCCACATTCCAGAAAACTAATAAATGCATGTGTATCCCCAGTGACAGGGAATCTAGTGGAGACACACATACGCGGAAGTGCTTACATATGTCACACTTACATTTTTTATATCTTGAGAACTGTTCATCCAGTTGTGACAGAACTTGGGCATTTGCTACCACAAGTTATTCCACATACTGTGAATGCTGTTACGATGGAGGGTATGAGAGGGAAAGGTAGGCAGTGTGTGTGTGTACTCACGCCTGGCACAACTGTATGGTGTAGAGAGCCCTTTGTTCATGACAAACAGAGTCCCGGGGTGCGCCTTGCCCACCAGCTTCACCTCAATCTTCTCGATGCGAGGGGTCAGTGACTGCTGCCGTGCTTTCTCCCTCGTGAAGAGATCGTTGCGCAGCCGCTGGAGCTCCACACTGGACAGGCAAGATGCAGAAGAGCTTGAAGCAAACCCTAGGGAGGAGAACAAGCAGTGGACACACACGTTACGCAAGGTGCACAAGAATAGTGCAGACAAATGAGATCCATCTTTGTAGTAAAGCCAAATGATCCAGGTTATATTATGATAGAACATGCTAAATATATATTTCTTAAAAATAGAAGGAACGTCAATACGAATCCATGGTCACCGATAGGTAATATGTTGATATATTATTAACCTGGAAAAGCAATTGTGTGTGTGCAGCGCAAATCAAAATGATATCTTGAATACTTTGAAACCTCTCAAACATGGACCCTTTTCTGAGCTCGTTTTCACAGGTCACAGGTACCGGCCTTCCCAACACTTCCATATGATAACTCAAAAGAATCAGAGCCAATGAGGTCGGGAAGATCCAAAAATGTTTTAATGCTATATTTGTCTCTTAAGATTGAAGAGAACATCCTAACAGACATAATACAGTATATGACATTGCCACTGACATGGGACACCCTGTAGAACAAGCTTCGTCAACCTAGAACGACTGAAACTGCTATTTTTAACTAAATATGGAAACGTGCTGCCGATAAAAAACACTGCAGTCGACAACAAATTCAGTTATTTTAATGTATATAATTTTACCAAATGTATTGGTTTTTGCAGCAGTGATTCAAAGTATGCATTAAAACCCTCACTCTCCTACAATACTGAATAACATTTCCACTCAATGATACTGAATGAATAAACTGGTGGCGTGAAATATGTAAATAACTGTATTGAACGTTTAAATTCTGGTCAACGTCTCTGAGACAGATATTATTACTGACTGTGTCAACTGTTTAATCGCTTACCGGTTTACTCGTACCGTGTCTTATGTAGGCTGCACGTCACATCAAACAAAAACATCTGACAAAATAATGTAAATTAAACCAAAGGGAACGAAATCGTGCCAGATTTTCTACTACAATACTTTGTCAGTCGTGACAAATCCTGTCGATAAATGACAGTATTGCAATGCATACCGTTTACTACGAAAAAACAATCGTTAACATAAAATCTGTAATAATCGCTAGGTCTCTTCAGAATACTTACAGAGTTTACAAATAAATAACGAAGATAACTATTACTATTGTTGTACGAGACATTCAAAGAGACAGCCCACAAACCCAAGGTCAGCAGGTTTTCAACAGAACAACCACGTAAACTGATTAATGAAAGATACTCACGGCAGGACAACACCCGGGAGACAACCCGACAGGCCATGGTTCACAGTGGGGGCGAGTTTATTTTAAATAAATATCCACTACCAGGTTAAATACTGTCTGTGCATCAGGCTATTTTTTAAATTGATTTATTACAAATGTATCAGAGTCTATAACTTACAGTGTAAGGTGCCATGCTTATTGGTGCCACACTCAAAACCTACCCGATACGCATACAAAAACTAGACTCATAAACAATGGTTCCTAGGTCAGCGCAGACTGCTGGCACTCGAACTGTTTTGCTAGAGCGCCCTGTACTAATTTGAAGTGATTTTAATCTAAGAAACATGGTGCATTGTGTTTTCAAAATTGGGTTACATCGTAGAAGATATTGGTTCTGGTTGGCTCAGTTCTGAGACTGCTGGGCTGCAGTGTGGACAGTAGTAAGGTTGAGTAGCTCAGTGGTTAGTGCTGCGCTGCAGTTTGGAAGGTAGTGGGTTTGAGAGCTAATTGGTAAAAGTGCTGGGCTTCATATATTTCTGTTGTAAATACATTGTAGTTGTTTGTTCTTTCCACGCCAAAGATTGATCTCAATGGTTATAAAGTTGAG
This sequence comes from Acipenser ruthenus, assembly GCF_902713425.1. NCBI lineage: Eukaryota > Metazoa > Chordata > Actinopteri > Acipenseriformes > Acipenseridae > Acipenser > Acipenser ruthenus. Next base: position 32,543,212 of record NC_081196.1, read on the forward strand.
TGCTGGGCTGCAATATGAGTTTAAGTAGCTCAGTGGTTAAGAGTGCTGGGCTGATGTGTGAAAGGTGGTAGGTTTGAGTAGCTCAGTGGGGAGAGTGCTGGGCTGAAGTTTGGAAATAAGTGGGTTTGGTAGCTCATTAGTTTGAGCGCTGGGCTGAAGTGAGGAAGGAAGTAGGTTTGAGTTATTCAGTGGTGAGCGTGCTGGGCTGCAGTGTGTATGAGTTGCTCAGTAATGAGAGTGTTGGCCTGCAGTTTGAAGGAAGTGTGTTTGTGTCGCTCAGTAGTCAGAGTGCTTGGTTGCAGTGTGTTTGAGTTGCTCAGTAGTAAGAGTGTTGGGTTGCTGTTTGAAAGGTAGGGTGTTTGAGTTCCTCAGTGGTTACAGATTACAGAATATCAGATTGCAAGTGGACTGTAGTGCAGAGGTTCATGAGTTCAACCCCTAATATTATCAGTGCCTCACATAAACAATGGCAGCCTGTACGAGGCACTGGAAGTGGATACTGTCAAAGGAAACCAGCTGCTCTACAACTTCAGTCCCCAAACAGATGCAGGGGAAAGCTGACGTTGATGGGAGAGGGGCAATCTACAGACTTTGCAGATATCTTGTTACAGAAGGTTTAAGTCACAGCAGAGTATAGACTGCAACTCCCAGAGTGTATTGCAAAACAGAGCGGGGGAATTTATTTTGAATGGTCCAGGTCAAGTCGCGATTAGACGCAGTACTGATTAGACAAGATGAGCTGGACGGGGAGAGAGGGAAAGAGAGACAGCTGGACAGGATGCCTGAGAGAGAGCTGGACAGGGAGACAGAGATAGAGGTGGAAAGGGAGACAGAGAGAGAGCTGGGCAGGGAGCCTGAGAGTACTGTGAGTACCGGCACTTTTTTCCCATTTCAAGCACTGGTCAGAACCACTGAATCTTGCTGAATCTCTCCCCTCTCGCATTGCTGGTTTTGTCCGGTTTTGGAAAAATAGAAAGTTGGTAACCCTAGTGCACGTGCCGGTCAAATGATTAAATTATAATATTGAAGATTATGGGGCTATCGACTTTATGTTGGACCGCGGGGAAGGGTGGGAGTACTCATGTACATTATTAATGCTACCTTTGTTAATGTGTGTTGATTAGTCTGCATGAATGGAGTGTGTGCTGCGTTATAGCGGTAAAGCTAATATTTCTCTCTCTCGCTCTCTCAAATTCAAATTCAAAGTGCTTTATTGTCATGATCAATACATAGTATTGCCAAAGCAATGATGACAAATTTTCAACTTTTACATAAAACAATGAACATTTAAAACACGTTTACAAGTAAATATTATAACACAAAGCAAGTAAAACAAAATTAACAGTATATATAACAAACCACAAAAACAATAAATATAATTATGATAATAATATTTTATACTATTTTCTCCTCCCTCCCTGTGTGAGGGGCCTCAGTCTCTGTCTCTCAGGCTGTGACAGGCACTTGTGTACTGGGCTGCCACTTCTACACAGCTTGTCTTCTCTCCTAAGAGGATGGGGAGTTTTTCTGGGTCTGGCAGGTCTGGGAATTCTGTGCAGAGATATTATATTTTGTGCACTGCAGTAAAAAGTGCATCTCTGTCTCGACCTGATTGAGCTGACAGTGATCACACAGCCTGTCCTCTTTGGGCAGCCATGTCTGCCTGTGTCAGCCCTTCTCGATGACCAGGCTGTGTTCACTGAGCCTGTATTTTGTTAAGGTCTTTCACTTTGGTCAGGTATTCAGCCAGGGTGTAGTGTCGTTTTAGGGCCCGTGTTTTTGTGTGTGTGTCCAAGTGGGTGAAGTAATGTTGTTTGTGTTGTGCTATAATTTGGTTGACTCTGATTGTGTGTGTTGGAGTGGTGCTCATCCGGCTCGTCCATTATGATCGTCCGCCCTGATGTAATACAACAAGCCCATACACTGGAAGGAGCGGGCAATGACCACCCCTGTCCACCTGCGCACAGTGACCGGAGAGCTGGTGCCAATAGAGACGAGGGGCTGGCTGAAGCTTGAACATATAGGCACCTGTTCCTGCCACAAGATCTGGATAGCAGCCTGTCACAAAGACGGCCGGAGTGGGTGGCGTCAGACCAGAGCCAGGAAATAAACAGACAGAGATGTGTGGTTTGGTGAAGCTGAGCGAATGCTTTCGCTCAGCATTTAATAAACAGAGACTTGGAGTTTTGGTGAAGCTGAGCGCGTGATCGCGCTCAGCATTTAATAATTAACAAACAGAAAATAAAAGGTTTGAACAGACAAAAACACAGGGCACGGCACTTGAGGCCAAAATAAATAGACGAACAAAAACGGACTAGACAGACAAAACACGGTGAGCAGATTTTAACTATTATTATTATTATTATTATTATTATTATTATTATTATTATTATTATTATTATTACCTCCGTCTCCACTCACCGAAAACCCAACCAGGACTGAATGAAATGTGCATCTATATATACTGTTGTGCTGGGATTCAATTACTAATTAATTATTCACTTGAATCCCAGCACGTGAATTAATTCTGTGCAACCCCGTGCTCACATATTACATTTAACCAGCACGTGAAGTGATTTGTGCCCTCCTCGTGCCTAAATATAAATCTACCTTTTTAAATCACACGTGAAACACAGACCCGTTTATATCCCGTGTACCAATGACTATACACCAACATTAACACACGCACGCAACATACAACACATAATATGCACACAGGGGCGGGGCACATTGCCACACAGCCGTACAAGACTCCTGTATCCTGGGCTTGGGTTTCCTGCAGAGCGCGGGCACCCTCCTGGATCTGCAACATGGGCACATTGGCCGGACCGCCCCGCCCCAACCAGCTGTGTCACTACAGCGGAGCCTGCCCCCTCCAACTATGTCACCTCAGTGGCAACCAGCAGCCGCTGTCACTTCTCCTTCATCTCACCCAGCTGTCAGAGAGCCAGCCACCTCCGTCGTGTTAGTTCCCAAGGATAGTGAGTGGCGATTCTGTGTAGACTACCGTCGCCTCAATGATGTCACCCAGATAGATCCGCTGCCCCGCATTGACGAGTTCCTGAACCTTGTTGCCAGCTCTAGCTGGTTCAGCTCCCTTGATCTGAAAAGCTGGTACTGGCAAGTGGAACTCACTTCAGATGTGCACCACAAGACCGCCTTCTGTAGCGGGCGAGGGTTGTGGCAATTTAAGGTGCTCCCCTTTGGTCTGTGCAATGTGCCTGCCATATTTGTGCATCTGATGGAGCAGGTGCTCACCAGTATTACCCCTCAGCAGTGTCTCTTGTCCATGCTGCCTCCTTCCATGAAGCTCTGGCCAACCTGCATACTGTCCTGCAGCACATGCAAGTCGCCAGTCTTAACACTAGAACCGCCATGGCAGTCATTTTGAGGTTTTCAAACTTAAATTACTCTGCGGGTCTGAAAGTTGTCCATTTATGACTTTTCCTAAATACGTGTATTAAATACCCTGACGGCGTTTGAAAGACAGGATCACGAAAATAACGAAGTGTGATGAGGATGTGCAAAGTGTGTAATAATCCAATGTCCAAACAACGATTTAACTCCCAAAACAGCCCGTGTTTATTAATATAACAAAAATAAATTATGAAAAATAAAGCAAGTCGCCTCTATACCAGCAATGGTATAGGGGAAGCACAACACAGTGGGTTGCAGTCCCAAACAATAACAAAAATAATAACACTCCTGCCACAATCCTCCGTGCACGAAACTGTGCTGTGGTGGTGAGTGTCCTTTTCCCTGGGTGGTGCTTGGCTGTGCTGTGCGGTGCTGTGCAGTGAAACGGTGAGTCGGGTTCATGCTGGCTCCGTGACTGCAGCTCCGCTGTCCTCTTGACTCCTCTGCAACAGCAAAACAAAACAAATCCAGGCTCTGTCCACGTCATCAATAGTCAGTGTAAAGGTCGGTACCGGCGTAGCTGCGTCCCCTTTGTACTTCCCAACTCCACCCTGCAATCAGCTTGGCGCCCCGGTGTAACCAATCGCTGCTTGGCCGCAGCTGATCGCATGTGAGTCGTTTCGCGTACTGACAGCTACATGCCTCCACCAAGATGGCCGACTTCCTGTTTCCACCCACCGTCAAGTCGGCCCGTCTATGGTGAAGCGTACTACCAACCTTACACGGTGTCCTTTCTGATCAGGAGAGAGATTTACAACATTGATTCTTTCTCTCTTTATCACAGGAAGTTATAATCCCGCCCATCTAGAACCGCCAAAGCAGTCATTTTGATTGCCTTTTACAATACATGTTTTTATTTTGAATATAACCTACAATATTCAATTGTTTTTTTATATACAAGCCTGTTGTTATCTCTACTGGACCTGGCAGCCATCAATTCCTTCGTTTTGTACAAGGAATGCACTGGGGAAAATATCAGTAGGAGAGATTTCATCTTGATGCTAGCCACAGAAAACTGCAAAGCAGAAGGCTGCTGCAGCTCAACCTGGATTCAGTGCTGCACCGAGTGACACACGCGGGAGAAAACATGTTACTTTAGTTTTAAATTAAAAAATAATTTAATTTTTACAGTTTTGTATGTACATATACCCGTTTACACCTGTTTACACACTAGTTTCTTCTGAAATGTTTATTTTATTATAGTTTTTCATTTTTTGAAGTGGGGCTTTATTTGTGGGAAACCCATTTAAGTTTAATTGTTCATTTAAATATGGCATTTTGGCTGTACAGATGTTTGATATGACGTGCTTGAATAAAACTTTTGAGTTGTATCCGATAGTTTGTCTTTCATTTTAATATTGATGTTGTTTAAAATGTAACCATCATAATGGCTGCCGGCGGTGGTTTTAGGTATGAGTATAACCGCGGCGGTTCTATTGTTAAACTCCATCCCAACAAGAGCCGCCTGATGCAACGTGAAGTCGCCTTCCTGGGTCATTGTGTGGGGAGAGATGGGATTTGGACTGACCCGAAGAAGGTGGAAGCTGTTCAACATTGACTGGCCAGCCCTGGTCAATGTAAGGCAACTGCATGGGTTCCTAGGGTTGGCTTCGTACTACCGGTGATTTGTTCCACCATTCGTTTTAATCAGACATTGGCTGCCCAACTTGCCATCACCAGCTGCTGCTCATCCTGCTCGCTTACCAGAGCTCGGTCCGATAGTCATAGGCCCTCCTCATGGTAGGGAGAGAGCTCCAGACCCCCGCAGAACTACTGTTTGGACAGCTGCCAGACCAGCAGCACCCCCCACTCGGCCCAGAGTATGCCCGCCAACTGCAAGACCTGCTGAACACGGCTCATCAGTTCACCCAATGCCAGTTACAGGCAGCCGGCAGTAAACAAAAGATCTATGATGTGCGAGAGAAGGGGCAACCTTTTGAACCAGGAGAGCAATTATGGGTCTTTGGACCGAAGAGAATAAGGGGGCGCTGCCCGAAACTAGACAGCCTATGGGTAGGTCCATGTTTAGTTTTAGAGCGAGTGAGGGAGGTTGTGTTTAGAGTGCAGATGCCACCTCCTGGCCGCCTTGTGTTACACGGTGATCACATAGCTCCGTATCAAGGCTGCTGTCTTTCCCTCTCTTGCCTGCTTTCTCTTCCTTATCGGAGCGGCACCATTGCTGCCCCCCGCAGAATGCTGAGCTTGCTTTTAGTACACTACCAAACCCTCCATCTTGCCACAGAGTTGCTATGCACTCTTGATCCCTGTTTCCCCTTCTCCTATTGCCACGCACCCTCAAGCCATTACAACGGAACATCCAACCCAGTCCTGCTGGTAGGATACATTATTATTATTATTATTATTATTATTATTATTATTATTATATTTATTTATTTATTTATTTATTTATTTATTTATTTATTTATTATTATTATTATTATTATTATTATTATTATTATTATTATTATTATTATTTATTTCTTAGCAGACGCCCTTATCCAGGGCGACTTACAATCGAAAGCAAATACATTTCAAGTATCACAGTACAAGTAATAATTCAATTAAGAGCAAGAAAATACAATGGCTTTGGTTCAAGCAAGTACAAATGTGACAAAATACAATTCAATGATACAGCAGATAAGTGTCAGTGATAGTTACATCAGGATATGATTAAATATAAAATTCAGGGCCACTTACAATTGTTAAGGGCTTACAATTGTTTACGGCTTACAATTGTTACATCACATTATTTTTTACATGCAGTTACCCATTTATACAGTTGGATTGTTACTAGAGCAATCTATGTAAAATACCTTGCTCAAGGGTACAGCAGTGTCCCCCCACCTGGGATTGAACCCACGACCTTCCGGTCAAGAGTCCAGAGCCCTAACCACTACTCCACACTGCTGCCCTACATCTAAACCGTCAGCATCAACCGCCCCTGCAATACCGGACTCAGGTCAGTTCATGCCGGGCTGGGAAGTGTTTGAGAGGGAGGCAGTGTAAGGCGGGGCAATCGAGTCTGAAGATTATGGCAAAGGCCTTGTTAAAATCGTAGAAATTGTCTTTAAAATTCATGGCAGTGTCACGATAAAGTATTGTATTTTGCGGAATGTGCACAGAAATATGTTATAAATTACGTGTAGAGATTATTATTTCTTTGAAACAGCAAATATACATTAAGCACTGACATCAAAATTAACATCAAAGTTATTCAAGCACTTTACAATAGCTTGTGAAACGGTGTTGGAATTATAACAGCCTTTAGGTAAAGTGTATCTGCAAGCACAGCTTTCAGCTCTAGTACGTCAGATGCATGTTCACCATTTAGGTCTTGCAAAACAAATAAAATGTGTAACCCATACTGATCTTGTGCATCTGTCGACTCGTCAGTATGACCACTGACAAGCAACTAGACTGTTTTACCAATTCCATAATCTCCTGCTTGCGATACTCTGCAACTTTAGGTAAGTATTCACGTCTCAGCTGGGCTGATGAAGGAATCGCTCCACCGTTTGCTACACTGTCTGAAGAATTTCCTTAACTTTTGCTTGTCAAATTTTTCAAAGCGGATATTTGCGCAAACAAACGCCTCTGTCAGGTCAAATTTTAATAAGTGGACTTTTGGAATGTAGAAGTCACCGTTTTTTGTTTCTTTGCAAGTAAAGCAGTCGTAGTACTGCTCTGGTTTTCCGGCTTTCTCTTTCGGTGAATACTTGACTAAATCAAATGCCTGTCAACTGCCGATTCTCGGTAGTGATCTACAATAACGTTGCAGGACATACAGAAGAGCTTACCTCCATCGCTGTGTAAAGTCCTGCTGGATACTGCTTTACGTGATTTGCTGCAGACATTTTTTTGCCTTTTTAGAGACATCCATTTTCTTGTTTTCAGTGTGTAACATTTTAATTTCCCGCTTAGATTGCATAGGGACATGACAATCGTACAGATTCGTTACTGTGATTTATTTTTGTATGAAATACAAATAATTATGAAATTATCGCGGTACTGTGCTAAATTCACGATTTCCACGCAGCCCGTGAAATCGCGATTTTGAAATAGCCTTAATTATGGGGCTCTGGAATTTATGTTGGACTGTGGGGAAAGGAGGAAGTACTCATGTAAGTTATAAATGTTACCTTTGTTAATTTGTGTTGTTTGGCCTGCATGGATGGAGTGTACTGTGTTAGCGGATAAAGCTAATGACTCTCTCTCTCTCTCTCTCTCACGCTCTGCGTAGCTCTGCTGCCAACTCTCTTTTTAGAGTTTGTGGCGATTTTTCCTGCTAGTTTTCTCTCGTCTCTCTTGATTTAACCGCTCGGCGAGACTGCGTTTTTTTTTTTGATTGGTTGTTTGATTATTCATATTTGTAACCGTAAAAATGGTCCAATCAAGAGTGAGTGAGGGCTATAAAAATCCACTATGACAAACGCGTGAGAGAGAGAGTATAAATGTAGTTTAAGAGTTCCAAACTAAGAAAGTGTCCAGCAAATAAACCAACGGCAATTTTCATTGCCATTAAAATAAAGATTCTGTTGTAGCGTCGTCATTTCTTCAGCCGCTGAGAACCCTATGTGCCCCGTTACAATATCATACAAAGCGAAACATTGAATAGTCAAGTCTCACCGTGAGAACGACTGCCACGTAACGGCTTGCTGCAAGGTCTGTTGCTAGAGATGGTTAAGTTTAATGTGTGCGACACTTTTACTGCAGTGAAATTGGGAAGAGAAGGTTTGAGTTAGGATAGCAAAGAGACAAGAGTAGGTAGAAAGAGTGTCTGAGAGTCAAACACACAAGCTGGATGGAAATCTGCTGAGCTAAGATGCGCTTGCACCAGCCTTATGCCTGACTTCAACAAGCTGGTAGAAACTAGTCTCCCAAAAGGTACGTTAATGGTAGGCACAGCACATGTATTACATGGTTCAGGGTAGTGCCTGAACCATGTGGAAACTCTTTCGCAACCTGAAACAATGTAACTGTTACATTCTGTACTCTCTATATACTAGTATTGGGCAACTGAAATGATTGAAAGGGCCTAAACAGCCCTGATTGCCATCAGACGCAACAACACTGGCACTCAGTTCCACAGGGACAGTGACAACACTGTTTACCTGTGTATACCCTGGACTGCACCACTGCGAGTTGGGAACCACTGGTTTAAATTATTTAAATAAGGGATGTTGTGCCATGATTATGAAAATCAAACATCTAATAGTGTACTACACAAGTAGTATACACAAGTGGGATACCACTGCACTTGTGAGATGGATTGTGGAAAGATAACGTAAGAGTAACTATAAGGTATGCATTGTCATATATTTAAAATGCATAGTGGTTCTGTTCTGTATTCTTTTCCCTTCTTATTTACGTTCCATGATGTTAGCTGCAATTCTGAGTGGTTCTGAGTTGTGCTGCTTCAATACTGAGTTCCAATACTGGTCCTCGGAGATGTGCCAGAGGGAACAGAGTGACCACAAAGACAGCTGATATAATCTCTATGTTTGTGTCATTTGATAAATATGGATTTGAATGCCATTTTATTTTACATTTTGGAATGTGTCAAAAGAGAGCTCTGGGAAAAGCATAAATGTGCCCGTGGCAGATAAAACTACTGGTGTAGGGCTAATATTGGACAGCAATGTCCATCCACTGCTGAGAGAACACTGAACTGCATACTTCTAGAGCCCTTACTAACCATGTGGAATGTGGATAAAAGGGATAGAGCCATCCGCCACCTGCAGAGCACTTTACAAATGTAATGACTGTAGCTGCATAGGAGATGGAATCTCATTGTGATGGGCATGACTGGGGGTGCTGAATGTAGGACTGATGCTAATTCTACATTCTTTGGCATTATGATTACAGATCCAGGAACTTTGTTGAAAACATTTAGTTTCCAAAAAGTGCCTTCGATTCCACATTGTTTGACAGACACTGTCAAAAAATATATATCTACATATATTAGAATACTTTATTTTTTTTTCATCTGAAAAATTGTATTTATGGTATATCACTTCACAGCATTTCCAGCCCCAAATGAACTAAAGAAATGTCTCCAGAAAATAAAAATAAAAATAAAATAGAGATCTAACATAAGCAATTACATAAACTTATAACCTTACTTTCCTTGGAATGCCAAGCATGTGCAATGATCTAAGGCCCTACATAGAGAATGTCAAACACTTCAGTGTATATCCCTAAACACACTGAATGATTGTAGCTAAATTAACCAGTAGGAAGGGTAAATACTGGTACATATTCTTACCATTGAGTATTAGGCTCTAGGACCCCACGGAATCCTCAACACCGATCTCCAAACCTTTCACCAAAAGACAAAGTTTAGAGAACGGGAGCAGTCATACAGACAGATTGTGAGAGGTAGGGTAGAAGCTGTTACAAGCGGCACCAAACCGGTCGAGATATTGCTCAGGAAACAAAACTGACCCAGCTTTCAGATTTTGTTTATATTCAGTCGAACTTTTTTGTGGACTTGTCTTTTTTTTTTTTTTTTAACATAACTTAATTTACATAACTTGTAAATTAATTAAATTGCTTGGTTTGGAAAGATGGCGGCATTGCATTTGGGGTTCCTTCTTGTTTTCTTAATATTGCAGCACAGTGAGTATTTGTTACTTGTTTCTTACTTGTATTGTTCGGTTAAGCCGCTTGTCCTAAACCGTTAGGTAGATGTAGATCAGTTTATCTGTGCAAACTAACATGTTCCGACTAGTCGCGCAATAGTTAACATGTCGAGACTCGAGTCTGTCTGTACCTTAATGTCGAGACTCTTGCTTGTCTGTACCCACCCCAAGAAATCATCAACCTTGACGTTTTATGGGATAGGGGTTTTCAACCTATTTTTGAAGCTGTATTCCTTCTGTCTGGCGGTTTCAGCTCAAGTACTCCTTTCAACAGTTGCAATGAAACGGAGAACAATCTTAAAAACAATACCCCCCCCCCCCCCCCTGTTTTATTTAATAAATAATTTGTCACAGCATTTTAGTTGACAAACTGCTAGGTTAGGACAGAATGCCAAACACTAGGCTTAATTATTAAAACTTTTAATTATGAGTACAGTATTTGGATGCACAGAAATAAGACAGTATTTGGGAATCTCTTTGTCAATAGTAGTATTCGCTTTCTGTTCGGCAAAGTTAATATACACAATGCTGTAAATGTTTACCACGTTACCATTTAAAATGTTTACAATATCAAAAATATTAACCTCAAGATAAAACTATAATAAGTAACTTTTTTTTTTTTTTAAACCAACATAAAAATTATCCAAAGGGGTTCGGTAAAACTTTCCGTCGCTTTGCAATTTATCTTGTGTTTTCTTCCTTTGTTTTTCTTTTGCAAGTAAGAAATGTATCCATTTCATCAAACACCGAAAACAAATACAAAGTAGATATTGATGTTACTAAAACAACAACTTTCAAAGTATGAGTGCTCTGATTGTTTGTTTACCTGAGCATTTATACTGTACTTCTAAAAATGTAGAAAGATCGATAGTGAGTGCTTCACTGATTGATGGTCCAGTGGTTAAAGAAAGGGGCTTGTTACGGTTCACTCCCAAGCCTGTGTAAATCGCTGTGGATAAAAGTGTCTGCTAAATGATTTGTGGATTGTGTATGGATTGCGTGTGGATTGCCTCGTCCTGTGTGATGCGCCTGCCTGCGTTAACCGAGGTTGCTACATTGGTGTAAGAGTGGGATGCAGGTACCCCAGCACGCACTCATTAGACTGTAGTCTGTTGAGCAAGTCCGGTGCGGATTTGAGGTTGGCAGGGGAGAGTGTAGCGTGCACGGGGGAAGGCAGCGGCGGGGCTGGCATGTGATGTAATCACACACAGAGACATAATCCCGATATAGGCAGCAGTGTGGTGTAGTGGTTAGGGCTATGGACTCTTGACCGGAGGGTCGTGGGTTCAATCCCAGATGGGGGGCACTGCTGCTGTACCCTTGAGCAAGGTACTTTACCTAAATTGCTCCAGTAAAAACCCAACTGTATAAATGGGTAATTGTATGTAAAAAAATAATGTGATATCTTGTAAGTCGCCCTGGATAAGGGCGTCTGCTAAGAAATAAATAATAATAATAATAATAATAATATACTCCTTGCAAAGGAGCCGGCTCTTTTGTATAGCGGTATCGGCTATGGAGCGCCATTCGTGCCAAAACTATCCAGCCGTTAGTTTGTTTGTTTGTCAATTCGTGAATTTGTCAATGTGTTTGTCAATTAGTGAACTGGTCAATTTGTTTGTCAATTCGTGAATTTGTCAATTTGTTTGTCAATTCGTGAATTTGTCTAGCAATTCGTCCATAAATTTGTCAATTCATACAGTAATTCATAAACGTATTGGTTAATTCATCTAGTAATTAATTAATTAATTTGTCAATTAATTAATACGAAAGGCTGTACAGACGTGCACATTTCCAATCAACCAGACAAACTTCCCAACAAACAGACAAACTTCCAACTGTCAATCTCGCACTGTGCCGAAAACACTGCAACCTTTCTAGCCAATGGGAGCACACACTAATATTTTAATCAATGAAAATCCAGCCTCACTCAAAACTGCTTCAGCCAATATAATATTTAGAAGGGCGTTTCAAAAGATATTCTATTTAACAAGATACTCGACTCTGTTGATTTTCAATAGAGACTTTCTGTCTCACTGCGCGAAAAGCATTGTGGTATATAGAGAGTTAGGCATTTTTTTAACGGCGAAACCCAGCAACATTTTGTACGCCTGCATTGACTCTCCATTGAATTTTTTTGCCTCTCGACATATACCACAGTGCTTTGCGCGCAGTGAGACGGAAGTTTCTATTGAAAACAGCGAGTCGAGTATCTTGTTAAATAGAATGGCTGCGTTCACGTATGCATATTTTCCTAATGCTGCGCAGATTAGGAAACTGCACCGATTTTGTGCAAAACCTGGCCAAGTTCGCCACCTGCGTGAACTCATCCGGAAAAGATGTCACCAGGTCAGACATTTCCCGAGCGCAGATGTCGTGAACGCACCCAATATTTTTTGAAACGCCCTTCTAAATATTATTGGCTGAAGCAGTTTTGAGTGAGGCTGGATTTTCATTAAAATTAGTGTGTGCTCCTATTGACTAGAAAGGTTGCAGTGTTTTCGGCACAGTGCGAGATTGACAGTTGGAAGCTTGTCTTTTTGTTGGGAAGTTTGGCTGGGGCCCGTTTCATAAAGAATTGCGATTGTGAGTAGTTGCACATGTGCTTGCTACATCACAGAGGTTCTCGCTGTAAGCGTTTCATAAAACTGGTAGCAAGTACTATCGCATGCGATCACCTTTTTTGCGATCTGCGACAAGTAAACCATGAACTCGACAATCGACTTTTAAAGCACCGAAGAAAATGGCCGCTACAAGAAAAACTCATTTTTCGAAGGAGGAAATAAGTTATTGGTTATTGTGGGGGTATAGCTGACTGTTAAAATGTAAAATTCTTGTTAAATTATTTTTTTGTTGTTAAATCTATTCCCAAAAATGTATAATTTGTTATTAAGTTTGAAAGACTATCTTGATACTTTATAATGATTGGTTTTAGTCTATTGTATTTTTTTGCTATTTATTATTTGGTTATAATTAATCGTAACTTAAACGCCAAGAGTATTTGATTGTTTATTTAAACATTGATATTTACACAATACACAACATAAGTCTTGTCATGTCTTTTTTTTTCTTTTTCTAAACAATAGCATACTGTTCTTATTGTTGGCATTTTAAATTGCGCTGTGAAGAATAACTAAACATTTGCACACTTTACTGATTTCTCAGGTAAAATACTGTTAATGGCCTAATTACAGTTCCTCCGTGATGAACAGATGGCCCTCGTATCAACAGTAATTTTAAACACAATTTAACTTTCAGTCAATTCCAAACCTCTGTTGAATTAGTCTTGATCTGACACTTAACCCCGTCGTGTGTCATTTTCAGTTACACCTTCACGGCCGTCAGGATCGTCTTCATCATCTTCATTTTCTAGTCATCATCATCTTCATGTCATCATCAGGCAAGGGCACATCTTTTTCCAGACAGATGTTATGCAAAAGCAAACATGCGGCTATTATGAGCACACATCTTCCAGGCTTGTACAAAAGACATCCTCCGGATTTGTCAAGGCATCGGAACCTAATTTTTAAGATGCCAAATAATTTTTCCACGACACATGTCCCTCTTTTGTGTGCCGAGTTGTACAGCTCCTCTGCTCTATTAGAAGGTCGCAAAATGGGTGTGAGAAGCCATGGTTGTAATGGATAGCTGAAACAAATATTTCTTCGCACTGTATTATGCTATGATTTTTATTACTATTGTCATTAGCATATTATTATTAACTTACCCACTGTCTCCCAGAAGCCACCCGTTAGCAATGTCTCCACTGGTAAAACGCCTGGCGATATTACAGTTCGCCCAAATGAAGCTGTCATGCGTACTCTCAGGGTATTGAATCACAGCATCTAACGCTGACATTTTGGCATCTGAGATTACTTGGATATTGATGGAATGGAAACCTTTCCTGCATACGTACAGGTATTCTCAGCAGGGGACAGGATTGGTATTTGTGATCTACGGCTCCAAGTACTCTTGGCAGACCGCATGAACGGCAGAAGTCAGCCACTATATTCTTTCTGTTAGTTTGTTCTGGAAAGCGTATGTATTCACCAATGTGATTACACAAAGCTTTAGAGACTTTAAATACACATCTAGAAACAGTAGCCTTACTTAAACCATGACAGTCGGCAATTACTTCTTGAAAACTACCACTTGCATATAATCTTAGAGCAGTCAAGACTTGCAGTGATACGGGTAGTGACATATTTCTCTGTTTTTGGTTTCTTAGTTCATTGTCCAATAAACAGCATATATTCATTATTTCCGCTCTTGGCAATCAATACTTGGATATTATTTCTACATCAGTATATGCATCAAGAGGATTTGCCTGGTCCCTGAATACTCTTTCCCTTCTTATTTCTCTGCCATAGCGACAGTGAGCTAGTAGTACGAGGGCTATCTTGTCATCTACTAAAACTATTTGCGATGAAAAGTAGTACTTGCACTGCCCTCCAGCACTCGCAGGTTTCAGGGGAAAACCTGCTACGTTGCAGCCCTGCAAAAGTTATGAAACTCATTTTGCAACCTGTGATGTGTCTGCTACTGTGATTCCTCGCAAATCGCTTTTATGAAATGGGCCCCTGGTTGATTGGAAATGTGCATGTCCGTACAGCCTTTCGTTTTAATTAATTGACAAATGAATTAATTAATTATTAGATTAGTTAACAAATATGTTTATGAATTATTGTATGAATTGACAAATTTATGGACGAATTGCTGGACAAATTGACCAATTCACGAACTAACGGCTGGATAGTTTTGGCACAAATGGCGCTCCATAATCGGCGCTATGCTTTAGTGCGAGAGGTCCAGTGTTAGTGCAGCGCCTTCCGTCTGTGTGTGGATTGCATCGCCCTGTGTGATGTGCCTGCCTGCGTTAACCAAGATTGCTACAATATTATACAACAAGTTGAAAACCGAGTTTTCAAAGTTCACGAGCAGCACAGAGCGCCCTCCATAGGCAGAATCACCAGACGCCTGCTTCACCCACTCTAATTATTATTATTTGTTTATTTAGCAGACGCCTTTATCCAAGGCGACTTATAGAGACTAGGGTGTGTGAACTATGCATCAGCTGCAGAGTCACTTACAGTTACGTCTCACCCGAAAGACGGAGCACAAGGAGGTTAAGTGACTTGCTCAGGGGCACACAATGAGTCAGTGCCTGAGGTGGGATTTGAACCAGGGACCTCCTGGATTTGAACCAGAGACCTCCTGGGTTACAAGCCCTTTTCTTTAACCACTGGACCACATCCCACATCTCTAATATCACAAGGGTTATTTATAAATGAGTAAACAGTGGAATTGAAGGTTCTTTCAGTTTGTTTAACGTATCTGGACAAACAGTGTTTTGTGTGAGGGGGAATAACCTTAAAGAACGGCACTTCTTTAAAATGAACCGCCATTTAATTTACACAAAGTACAATTTAATATACATTTTATGCAGATTTAAATTATTTTATGGGCCACAGAACCCCCACTGTATTTAGTTTAATACAATAGCCCCTATTGGCTGGATGCTGGGATGTCTGACTGCTACTCTTTTTGGTGATCTTTATATGCACTAGATTGTTCTTCCTGCAGACTACCTGTCACTTTCTCATATTCTATACAGGACTAGAAACTTACCCTAGTCCTGAACCCAGTCCTGGCTTTAGAACTCCACATGTTGCGGTATACTAGTGAAATGACCAAGTGCCAGGCCCTGCTAAATCTGTTTTGCATATTGCACTTATCACAGCATGACTCACCTGAGGCTGTAGGTGTACAGTTAGCAGTTGTACATGCAGCTAAGGGAGAAACAGTTTTGGAGGGCTTTGTTGCTCAAACTCTTGGCTTATAATCATTCTGACTAGTGTCTATTGTGTTTCTACATTTTCTTTGCACTATTCCTTTTCAGAAAACGGACTGTGTTGCCTTTCTTTTTTATATAGTTTCAGCTGCAGACATACACCTGACAGTGTATGCTGGTAAATTAGGAACCTGCAACTTTGACAATGTGTGATCAGTGTCTTTTCCCCCATTTCATGTGCAGTCAGTATTGTTTGTTGCACTCTGGAGTATTGCATGTATTTTGTTGCTTGTCTCTGCTGCAGGGATGGAGAATGTAGCTAGTGTGTTCACCCTCATAATTTCTCTCATTATGATACTTTGTAGAGTTTTTTGTTATGTAACAGGGCAAGGCTGGGCAGGCACCGCAAATGAGTGTCTAAACCACAATGCGAAAGAGCCAGGCTCGTTTGCGTAGAGCTTTTAACCACATCTCATCTCACTGACAGGGAACAGGACTGAAACGACTCTGCCCGTTAGTTACGTGGTTTGCCTGCTGTACAGGTGTGTAACAAGTGATGCTGCTGTGAAGATGGAATGGAGATTGGAGGAGGTTATGGTGTCTTTGTGGATTCTTATTATTGTCCGTATTTCATTTGAATTTAACATAGCAAAACACTGCAACAGTTCAATGAAAAAAATAGAAATTCTGCTACAGTGCAAAGACGGGTTTTGTGAAGGAGACTGGGACTCTCAGCTCTTTAATATGATTGAACCATCCACATGCATGACCCATCCATTTTGGCTCGTGGCACTGAGCTGGGGTATGAGGAGGAGTGTGTCAGCAAGCATGTGTAAGATGACAGTGTGTGCTGTACATACTGGAAGTGTAAGAATCTGTGTGTTTGCATGATGTGGGGATGGTTTAGTGGAATGTTGTTTCGTAAGTCTGTGATGAGATTAGCATTTGTAAACAAAGTCGCATTGGCAGCTGTGGAGTCTGGTCCTGTATTTATCCGCTGATCAGCTACTGTATAGTAATGATCCTCCCCATACACATGGCTCTGCTCAGCAGTGTGCCTCCACAGCCCTGCCTTGGTGGGATCTAACGGGCTTGCTCCACAGGGTTGGTCTCACCTACAGTATGTGTGTTATCAATGCCGTACAGCTGTACCAGAGTGGAACTGTGCAGTCATATTGTCATCATTCATGTTGGTAATGCTGTTACTGTTCCACCGTACAAGCGAGCTGAACCGGGTCCATGCCGAGCCAGCATGGCTTAGGAGGCACCTGTTTGTTTTTTTTTTGGTTTTTTTTTATGATTCTGGACTCCAACACTTCATTTCCATGCTCCACTCAACCCGGGCTGAAAAATCTGCTGCCCCTGGTACTGTGTTTCCATGTTCATTTAGCTGACCCGCACTTGCTGCCAATCCGAGCGGCCTCTGATTTCATTTATTTTTGGAACCTTTCCCAAAGCGGGCCAAAACAGGATGGGTGGAAGTACATCACAACACAGACCAATGAAGTGACAAGTGGGTGTAAATATTTAATCCACATCTGGGGTGAGCAGGTTTCTCCATGCTGTTAATATTATCGTATTTTATTTCTTTCTTTCTTTATTTATTTATTTTTAGTAACAAAAAGCTCCAAAGAATTGTTCGGATTATCAGAAGGAAAGCAATAGCGTCCTCCCTTTCAATTTTGTAATCCACTGAATATGACCTTAGCTGCAAGTAGGGTTGGAACAATAATCGATTATCGTGATATTATCGATAATGTTTTTGCATCGATAATTGTATTGCGTTGAAAAATAATTATCGATAATCATTTTATCGTCCGTTACCCACTATGATATGCTTGTGTGTAACAGTAACTCTGCATTGAAGCATTAAGACAGGACTTAACTGTCTGCGTGAGGCGCAACACCTTATCTGTGCGCACTGCGTAGTGGGAAGTTGTAACGTGACGTAAGATTCACGGAGTAAAGGCAAACGTTTGAGCTAATGGCGAAGGCAACTGCAGAAACTACGAAACCTTCCGAAAAGATTTTAGAAAAAAGAAACAGCATCAGTCCTGTGTGGCAGTTTTTTGGAGTGACAGAAAGTGATCCGCAAGGTAATAAGCCCGTGTGTAGGCAGTATGGAAAAGCTGATATTTTTTAATCGCAATTTATAATTTGTTTGTTTGGGTTTTTTTAAACACTTTTTTTTAAATAAGTAGCCTATATTTCCAAAGTTTAAAAGCTACCAAAGATTTGGTTATATTTAGGGGTCTATTATTATTATTATTATTATTATTATTATTATTATTATTATTATTATTATTATTATTATTTATTTATTTCTTAGCAGACGCCCTTATCCAGGGCGACTTACAATCGTAAGCAAAAACATTTCAAGCGTTACAATACAAGTAATACAATAAGAGCAAGAAATACAATAACTTTTGTTCAAGTAAAGTACAAGGGTCTACTTAAATCGCGGTAAATTTACGTATTTTTCACGGGTATGTTGCGGAATAAAATTAGGATTTCGAGGTCATTTCGCGGACCTGTTTAAACATTAAATAAACCCAAGTAGACAGTATTTCAGGGCACTATAAAGCCTAAAAATAGTGGTACTTGCTTCATTTCTAAAACAGAGTGCTGGCATTTGTTAAAGGCGAGTATGCAGCATCCCCTGCAGTTGACTTGCCCATACATTGAGACTGCGCGTTCTGCATCCACTGAATTGCTGGAAGTAAGGCAAAGCTTTGCCAAGTTATACAGATGTGGAAATCGATTAGAAACAGCCAAAAAACTCGGTTACACAAGGGCATCTGGCATACTTTAATAAAGGCAATGTATGCAGCACGTTTGTTGTCATGTTATTTGTCCCATCCAATCATTTATTTTATTAGTACCGAGTCAAAACAAAGAAGACGTGGCTATTCGGGTCTAAAATTCAAACTGTAAGCAGCAGGTTGAAGCGAGGTGGCTGTGCTGGATCGTTTTAGTACTGATTTAACTTGCAGACAGGAATACTTCTTGTCTGCGCTGACTTTCCAGTTTGGTTTCTGAAACCTGTTTATTTTACGTTCTGTTCAGCAGCCTCTGAAGTAGCCGTTTGCTTTTGTGTGATTTTGAAGCTATATAGCGATCGATCGTACTTTCTCCAAATTCACATAAGATATGGAAAACAATTACCTCAGTCTGCATGTAGTTTCTTTGTGAAATATCTTTAAACGATCATCAGCCGAAATATACTTTGCTTTTTTTGTCGTCCATATCTACTATTTTCCCTCCAATGCTGAAAACTAGATTTTAGCAACCTAAATGAAAACAATGCAGCACCTTTGTCCCTCCCTCTCCTGCACAGTACAGATCACATTAAATCAGTAAAGACGCACTGATAGGCTGAAAACTTTGTCATTTGAATAGTAAACAAGAACGTTAACTGCTTTGGAGAAATTATTTATAAATGTTAGTTGTGGACATTTTTTTTTTTTTGCTTAAGTGCAATGCACACGGGACGCCGAAGGAATAAAAAGGGGCTATCTGCAGAAGGAAGATACGTAGTTTGCGTCGCTTGTGTTGTGCAGTAGTTCATTTAAACAAGTTTTCTTTTTTTTTCCTCGCCGTACTTGTTTGTATGCATTGGTCCCAAAGAGGTGAATTTCGCGGTGACCCCTCAATTTCACGATTTCCGCGAAATCGCGAATTAGGTAGGTCCCTAGTTATATTATTTGTGCTTTTTTTTTGTAACCAACCATTGTTTCATAACTTTTATTAAAGATGCTGTTTTTTTTTTTTAATTGTCTCGTTTTATTTCTTCTAAACTCGTAGAGGCAGTTGTCATATTGCTCAAGTATATATAGCTTTAAATTTGATAAATTCCAAGACATATCGTCCAACCCTAGCTGCAAGGCTTGCTGGGAAAGAGCCACCAACATCCGTCAAACTTGCATCGCATGGAAACTGAGTTTTTTCACTCAACTGGGGTTTTTTCAATCAATGGGGGTTCAGGAGGAATGTGGGAGAACCCAGAGCCAGGCACAATCAGCAGGGTTCAGGAGTTCACTCTCCTCCGTTTTTTGAGGGTCTCTGCCAGCTCTATAATCCCTCCTCGCCAGTGGCAAGGATATAGTAGAGGTGACTGGAAACTCATTCAGAGAGTATAATGAAGTGTGGGTAGGATATTCTTTAGCACAAGTTGCTGAGGGGACTATAAGGAGGTGCGTCTGTCTTTACATACAGTACATACGTATGCTACTCTTACATTTTTACACGTACACTAGGGAATGATCCTAATGGTTTTAATGTTATGTAGTTGCAGGGGGAGGAATGCTAACATACTTGTTGGGGATGCATATCCCTGGTGGCAGAGATTTATTGGAGGCAGCTGCCTATACGTCACACTTTTTCATATAATCACAGTTCTTAACAGTATTAGAATCTAAAACTTTCTACTGACATTTTTTAGCGCAACCTTTTAATATTGGGATCAGGAATTCAATTGACAACTTTGTTCATTTAAAATACTAGCTTACTGAAGGTGCTTGATTAGAGTACTGTACAAAAACCGGAGCAAGCTGCTTCATTGAATGCTATTCCAGGGAAGGGGAGCCTTTGCTACGAGCATTTGTTTTCTGAATTGGAGAGAGAGAAACGCATAGCTGTGGAAGTGCAGAGGCATTCTTGGAAAGGACAGGTTACTTACAAAAGCAAACCAGCAAATGTCTGGCAAACAAGATGTTTGACCATTTTTTTTCTTGCCTATAGTTTTGATTTAATTCTCAATTCATCATTGTTTTGTTTTGCAACAGCAAAACGTCTTTTCTAAGTTTGGAAGCAGAGTGAAAGGGAAAACACCCCCTGCGACGAGTCCTTGTAAATCAAAACAGGCTGATTTGTCACGTCATCCACACCCGCTATTCTGCTTGTGTTGGGTTCTTTCATACCGTCTACTAGTGCCTGTCAAGAGTGGGTTTACACCAGGCAATTATTGCTAGCAGCAGCCTTGAGCGCTGCCATCTTGGAAAGATGAGTAAAATGACGTCACAGGCAGAAATTGTTGGCAATATTGCTCCTGAGTCGAAGCCTACCACAGTGTACAGGGAGATTTCTCACTGAAAACACACTGGTGCTGAGTGATTGCAGTACCACTAAGTACACAGTCAAGAGAGATCAAACTGAGAAATTTGTTCGACCTGGGCAAAAGCTATCCCGATAAACCTATGTGATCTTTCCTCACTGCTGCTCTGCATATTGACAGGAATTTAATCCACTGCCGGTGTGGAACATTTTGAGTATTTCTTTTAGCCTGGAGATAGATGCTGTATGAGTAGAACCTCCATAGTGTTGTGTTTCAACACAAAACTTCTGTCCAGCTCTGCAGTATGCTGCATATTATATATGGAATATGTTATTCCTTGGAAATTCTCCATTTGGTAGTATGCTATAGTGTGCAGTGCGCGTGGACAGAAGTTTTGTTTTCTGGGAGAATTGTGTGCTACTGTACATACTGCAAAAGTGACTAGTATTCCACATATCCTGTGATGGCCCTCTGGGCACAAAGTGAATAAACTAAGCTAAACCACCTAGCAAATGCTGCATAATCTTATTCGGAATACAGAATATACAGAATATTCGGTTTAAATGGATTTTTTTATTATTATTATTTATTTCTTAGCAGACGCCCTTATCCAGGGCGACTTACAATTGTTACAAGATATCACATTATTTTTACATACAATTACCCATTTATACAGTTGGGTTTTTACTGGAGCAATCTAGGTAAAGTACCTTGCTCAAGGGTACAGCAGCAGTGTCCCCAACCTGGGATTGAACCAACAACCCTCCGGTCAAGAGTCCAGAGCCCTAACCACTACTCCACACTGCTGCCCCACTACTCCACACTACTTTATATTCTACATAACACAGTACTAACTAAAATGTAACATGCATATACATATGCTTATGTGGTTGGTCCTGAGTGCACCTCCACCTGTGTGAGACACTGAGAATAAGGGGTCTGGTTCGCCTGACCCCCCCCAGCTGTCCTGTGACATCACTCCGAGGGACTGTGTGCAGCACCTGCTGTGGAGGGATCTAATCCCCGGGGTGTGTCAGAACCACAAGCACGCTGACTCGCTCCCCCAGCTGCTCCTCACACAGGCACTCTACTGTCTTCAGAAGACACCTGTCTGACTGTCGAGCTGATATAATTATCTTGCTGCCTGTACCTCTTTCTGCTGAACTCCCAAAGTCACACTATTTTTAACACCCATGTTTAGTTACAGGGGAATCCCTTCAACTGTTTCAGTACTGATAACTGGCCATGTGTCTTGTGTCAGTATTGTTATGCACATTAACCAGTCAATGCAAGTGTTAACAAATGTACATAGCTTTGAGCAGAATTTTGTATGATGAGCGAAACTACTGTTTTATGTGAGTGTCAGACAGTTGCACAATAAGACTTTCAGTAATTTGATGTGTGGTTTTCTATTGAAACTAGAGCAGGAGGAAATGTGGTTAAAATTGACAGCAGGTGGTCACACCTGAAGGCATAAGTGAAAAGTGAATGCCTATATTTTGTTTTCAATAGAAACCTCTATTTTCACCAGGGAAGCTTTACACTTGTTAACACACAAGTACTGTATATATGGTTTGTGATGCCTGGATGTGTTTCCTATTTATGTCACTTGGACCGGTTGTATACTAAATACTTGGGTATCCCTGAATATATAATCGGCCCATCTTGCAAATTATTTTAATGAGTAAGCTATTTACTCATTAAAGAGCAGTGGTACCCCAAAATGTGTATCCAAAACTGGGAGTGGGACATTTACCCCCTCTACTCAGAAACCTTGTTGACTAAATATCTTGGTATCTCTAACTGTCCCATTCAGAAATAGGCAAAATATTGCAATCAGCCATACCACAAAGTGCAGTGGCACTCCAGATAGTATTAATGTACCTGTCGATGCAGAATGGCTGGGTGTGATATTTGTAGCGACACAATGTTCCTTCCGTGTGCAAGACTAAAGCCCTTTTGTTTGTCAAAATGGCAGAATCTAATCAGTCATTTTGCTTTTTAAGAATAAACTTTTAATTGATTGTTGTTGAGTTTATTGCAACTTTTCATTTTTTTATTGCTGTACTTGGTTAGGAAGTTGACATCTAGAGATGTCGTGATTGCTACGCACACCATGCTAACTCTTGTCCTCTCTGCAGTCCCCAGGAGCTTTTTGGTGACCGTCCAGACTGAAAATGGCAAGGTGGAAGTTGAGGAGTTTGGCGGTGAGTCGCACAGTTTAGCCCAAGGAAAGAATCGAACTGGAGGTGTAATGATACACCAGGGTCATGACCTGACATGTATAGCAATAGTACTGACTAGTTCTTAGAAATGTTTTACTTTCTGTTTGTATAAAGTTGCCAGCGAATGGGCAGTAGGTTATTGGTTGATAAAGCTTTGAGCAACAAGTCTAAGCTTACAATTCCCATGGTACACCATGGCATCATGGAGTGTTTTGTGTGAACAGAGACAGTGCTGTCCTGCAAGTACCAGGTGGAGAAAGACCCCAACCCCAGAGTGGAATGGAAGAAGATCCGAAACCGGGACGTCTCCTTTGTGTACTACGAAGGGAAGATTGTGGGTAGGTCTGAAAACCCAGGGGGACGGGGGAGTAATGGATGACTCATTTCCACACTCCAGTTGGCAGACCAACTGCATTTTACATGAGTCAAAGTAAAAGCAAATGTGAATTATTGTAAGTGTACTTTATCAGTTCCATATAAACAGAGAATTTTGCCAAAGTCAGAAGGAGAAAAGATTTAAGACCTTTAACAGGTGATGTAAAATTGTACTGCATCTTGTATCCTATAAACAAAATTGTGCCATCTGCCTGTCAATATTACTTCTGTGGTTGACCAGCTTTCCAATAGTAACGCAGCTAAAGGGAATGTCCACGTTCACTGTTTTGAGAATACTTTTGTACTATTTATTTTAAATAAGCAGTAGTCGGCATTGTAAATGCAGTGCAATAGCCTGACTGGATTAAAGAGACAAACTGACCCCAACAGTTCAGTTTAACTGAGCTAGAAATACTGCTTCTCTAATGCTCTTAAACCTACATTAAATAATTACACTGCCCATGTTATGTCAGGTTTCGGTTTAGTCCTAACACTCCGTTGTTGTTCCCAGGGGGTTTCCAGGGTCGCGCGGTGATGGAGGGAGCAAGTATCCGGATCAAGAAAGCCATGCTGCTGGATTCGGGGGAGTACCGCTGCGAGGTGTCGGCCCGACAGGACAGCCGCCCACTCGGAGAGGCCACTGTCTCCCTGACTGTGCTGGGTGAGTGTCTGTATCTCTGTCTGTCTTGCCCCCCCCCCCCATGAACTGTGTGAGTCCAGGTACTAACTGTCTCCACCCCCCCAGTGCCCCCTGACGTGCCCTCCTGTGGGATCCCCAGCTCTGTTCTGACTGGGACGGTGGTGGAGCTGACATGCCGGGACAGGCAGGGTACCCCACCCTCACTATACCGCTGGTACAAGAACGGGATCGCCCTCCCAAACACCCCTGCACAGGACCCCCTTTTCGCCAACTCTTCCTACACACTGAACAGCAGCTCTGGGACCCTGGTGCGACACAAATTAATTAACATTTTACAAAATTCTTCCGTCCCTTACAATGTGTTGTGTTTGACATTTGAAGACGGTTTTCAAAACTATGCAAAATTAATTTTGGCTTGTTTGTAGATAGATGCAGATTTATTTATATTTGTGTTTCAGCTAAGAAATCAGACAGCCTATTTTGTTATTATTATTAATAATAATAATAATAATAATAATAATAATAATAATAATAATAGTCATTTCTGATTTTCTAAATATTTATATAAAAAAAAACTCTTTTGAGGAGGATGCATTAGTTAGGTTTCCTGTATAAATAAAGTATCCTCCGAGATTAAGGAGTTTTACAAATGTATACCCCATGGAGATTTTTAATGTCACATTTTATTTGTTTTTAAGTTTTATGTTATGTTTTCTGCGAAAGTATTCTTTTTTTTTGTATTTTAAGTGTTTCTTAATTGTTGATAGGGTAATTGGTTTATTCTTGAGAGGTGTTTTAGAGATTTAAACAGCAGATTTGTTTACTCATCGAGCAAGCTGCAGCGCAGTGTCCCTTTTGTTCTGTTTTGCAGTTTCTTGAAATGCAGGTACCCCTGTTATCTTTCTACATGAGGTTTATTTCACTTCATTTGTTTATCCCCTTCCATTCTGCTTGCTGCTCTGACCTATCAACTCCGCTCTCCCACTATTTTACTCTCCGTTCTTTAAGAGACAGTACTGCCTTATGTACATTTTGAACTGTTAATATATCAGATTCATTGTAATCTTTTCCAAACGTAGGCTACTTTTAAGTTACTTTTAAGTTAGTATTCGTTACCACAATTGTTTGTTTGTTTCACGCTCTCTGAAATGTTCATTGTTAAAGTTATATGAACTAGATTGGTATCAGAGAATTAATGGCGAAGCGGAGGGTTTAATGAAAAGGCAGAGTATTATTTCCTTTGTTGAAAAATCTCCATGGGGTATAAACCAGACATAAGAGATATATAAACATAGTTTAACTTGGAGTTTCAATCCATGCTTGTTAAAATAACTGTCTAAACAAAATGAAAAGTCAATACAAAAAGTATTAACCAGTAACATTTACGCTGAGGAAAAAAAAAAAAAAACTTCAAAAGTATGTAGCACTAAACTATTTTAATTTGAAAACTCTTTGAACACCAGTGATTTATGTTACTGAAAAAAAGATTTATATGAAGCAAAGTAATTTTTTTCTAACCCATAGCAACGTACAAAATGTTTTCCCTTACACTTGCTATATTTGAGTGTGACCAGGCGCCTGTCAGTCCTGCTGCTTGTTTGAAAGGGAGGTATGGTATGGGGGAGGGAAAGAAGGAGAGTGGGAGAGGGTGATGGGTAGAATGGGGATAGAAAAGTGTTCAATCACAACAAGACCCCTGGCTCAGTGAGAAGCGTAAGCAGCTGCCCTGACCTCACGGCAGTGTCTGAACTGCTGCTACATCAAAGGAAGGGAAAGTGTGCCCTCGAGTGGCAAATTCAGGAACTACATATCCAGTTCCTGTAGTGCGTTTGTCTTTCTGTAATGCTTCACAATGACTTTGAGAAGTGTTTCCCAGACTGGTGTCTCCTCAGAGGCTTAAACCCTCTGTAAAGATCACACCTTTGATATGTGGCATCCCCATATATATATATATATATATATATATATATATATATATATATATATATATATAAACTTCATACAAACTACGTGTTTTTTTTTCTTCACAAATGACAGTTTTTATTTGTGAATTTATGAATTTTAAAGAAATCTTTCTAAGTAAAGGTAATACATACATTATTCTGTGTGATTCCGTGTCTGATCGATAAAGCAGTTAATTCCACAGTATATAAGCATGTATCTGTGTACAGCAGTGTAAAATGGATCCTTCCATTGATTTTTTTACTTCTTGCAGACGGAAGGGGGAGGATTCAAGGGGTTATTGTTTTATTGCTGCAGCCTGTCATTACTGGTAACCCGCTCTTGTGAAATAAATTGGTCAGTCAATTCTGTAAAAAATACTTTTGCATGAAACAACATTATATTTGCCTTTTACACAGTGTATGTATAGTTTAAACACTGTTATATTGTTTTATTCTCTCAAAAAAGCTCCATTAGAGATTGCGACCAGTTGATTTTAACCATTTCACTGCCACATTGCTTCAACCACGGGACATACTGTTTCACAAACCATTCAGTCTGAGGTGACATGCCCCTTTAATTATGCCCCCGGGACATTTTTGTCTTCACAAACTCGCATTTCTAGTTATATACGGTATTGGACTGGGCAGAATGGATTTTAAGGTTGTTTTTACTAGGAAATCCTTTAAGTGGTCGTCCTTTGTGTTATTAGGAAAGACCTGATTTCAGTGTCAGTGGTACTGAGCTGTCTGTTAACCCTGTATGTGGTGTCTCTCCTGAGTAGCAGTTCAACACAGTGTCGAAGGGAGACGCCGGGCAGTACCAGTGTGAGGCCTCCAATGGAGTGGGGGAGCCCCAGCGATGCACTGCCAAGTTCATGCAGATTGGTGAGTCTGCTGCACTCCTGTCCGGTGCACCTCTGTCTTATTATTTTGATGCTGTCCCGATGCAGTGATTTTGAACCCTGCTGGTTTTCTTGTTTTGCCTCTCAGATGACATGAATGTGTCGGGGATCGTGGCTGCTGTGGTGGTGGTGTCCCTGGTGGTCTCGATGTGTGGGCTGGGGGTCGTCTTCGCACACCGCCACGGATACTTCAACAGTGAGTACACGCCTGTCTCCTAGCCTGGGGCAGCTCTTTAAATGGGAAGCGAGGAAGCTCAAGCAGAACAAGGAGCAGACACATAAAGAAACATGGCTTGGGGGTTCCTACTGATTATACTGTCCCTCCACAGCTACAGGGCTGTAGTTGAGGCCCCCTTACATTTGTCACACGTTTACAGTTTTACGTGTATCTAGAGAAACAATTTATTCACTTGTAATGAAACCTGCTGCATACTTCAGCACAAATTATTGACAGTATCATAATCTGGGGGTATATGAAGGCATCTGTTTGTTGCTATGTCGCATTATCTGTACATATTATGGTTGTGGGTCATGGTGATTTAGCTTTTTCATGTTGGCTCTGTCATTTACAGACATGCTCAAATTTGTTGGTACCCTTACAGCTCATTGAAATAATGCTTCATTCCTCCTGAAAAGTGATGAAATTAAAAGCTATTGTATCATGTATACTTGCATGCCTTTGGTAAGTCATAGAATAAAGCAAAGAAGCTGTGAAAAGAGATGAATTATTGCTTATTCTACAAAGATATTCTAAAATGGCCTGGACACATTTGTTGGTACCCCTTAGAAAAAAATAATAAATAATTGGATTATAGTGATATTTCAAAGTAATTAGTTTCTTTAATTAGTATCACACATGTTTCCAATCTTGTAAGCAGTCATTCAGCCTATTTAAATGGAGGAAAGTAGTCACTGTGCTGTTTGGTATCATTGTGTGCACCACACTGAACATGGACCAGAGAAAGCAAAGGAGAGAGTTGTCTGAGGAGATCAGAAAGAAAATAATAGACAAGCATGGTAAAGGTAAAGGCTACAAGACCATCTCCAAGCAGCTTGATGTTCCTGTGACAACAGTTGCAAATATTATTAAGAAGTTTAAGGTCCATGGAATTGTAGCCAACCTCCCTGGGCGCGGCCGCAAGAGGAAAATCGACCCCAGATTGAACAGAAGGATAGTGCGAATGGTAGAAAAAGAACCAAGGATAACTGCCAAAGAGATACAAGCTGAACTCCAATGTGAAGGTACGTCAGTTTCTGATCGCACCATCCGTCGCTTTTTGAGCGAAAGTGGGCTCCATGGAAGAAGACCCAGGAGGACTCCACTTTTGACAGAAAAACATAAAAAAGCCAGACTGGAATTTGCTAAAATGCATATTGACAAGCCACAATCCTTCTGGGAGAATGTCCTTTGGACAGATGAGTCAAAACTGGAGCTTTTTGGCAAGTCACATCAGCTCTATGTTCACAGATGAAAAAATGAAGCTTTCAAAGAAAAGAACACCATACCTACAGTGAAACATGGAGGAGGCTCGGTTATGTTTTGGGGCTGCTTTGCTGCGCCTGGCACAGGGTGCCTTGGATCTGTGCAGGGCACAATGAAATCTCAAGACTATCAAGGCATTCTGGAGCGGAACGTACTGCCCAGTGTCATAAAGCTCTGTCTCAGTCGCAGGTCATGGGTCCTCCAACAGGATAATGACCCAAAACACACAGCTAAAAGCACCCAAGAATGGATAAGAACAAAACATTGGACTATTCTGAAGTGGCCTTCTATGAGTCCTGATCTGAATCCTATCGAACATCTATGGAAAGAGCTGAAACTTGCAGTCTGGAGAAGGCACCCATCAAACCTGAGACAGCTGGAGCAGTTTGCTCAGGAAGAGTGGGCCAAACTACCTGTTAACAGGTGCAGAAGTCTCATTGAGAGCTACAGAAAACGTTTGATTGCAGTGATTGCCTCTAAAGGTTGTGCAACAAAATATTAGGTTAGCGGTCCCATCATTTTTGTCCATGCCATTTTCATTTGTTTTCTTATTTACAATATTATGTTGAATAAAAAATCAAAAGCAAAGTCTAATTTCTATTAAATACGGAATAAACAATGGTGGATGCCAATTACTTTTGTCAGTTTCAAGCTATTTCAGAGAAAATTGTGCATTCTTTGTTTTTTGTGGAGGGGTACCAACAAATTTGAGCATGTCTGTATATTTACAGCAGTGTGGCGTTTGTTGTACTGTACGTAGTTTAAGCTTCTACCTTAACTGTTAAAAAATATTAAGGAAAGGTTATGAATAGTAAATTTTCTATGGAGCCAATCAAGATTTATTTATTTTTCTCAAACATTTTAGAACAAAAAAAATTGTGATTTCTTTTTCTTTAATGTTGTGTTTTGACATTATTATTATTATTATTATTATTATTATTATTATTATTATTATTATTATTATTATTTTAAGTAGATTACCTCACAATACCAGTATGTAATTAATTTAATTACATTAATTTTGCATAATTCTGCAACAGCAGGCCTGTATATATATAACAACTGATTGTACTTTTCTTTCTCTATTTTCCTGTACAGAGGAACATGGGCGGTAAGTATTCCAGATTTCTTTGTTCCAGAGCTGCTTTGATTTTAAAGATGTGATGAATACACTAACAGCATTGTGAGAAGACCTTGTGGGTGGGGTAGGTGTTTCTGGGTTTTCATATTCATGCGTCGTCTGTGTTCCGGCTTGGTCTAACATCTAATTCATGTTGCCACGGTTTTCAACAGTCTGTCTTTTGGGGGGAGTTTGATCTTCCTTCAGTGGTACCATGAAGATATTTCCTGTTTGGATATTATGTGAGCCGTTCCAGCTTTTATTGTCAGCTTAATTACACACACGTTCTATACAAGTTCACAGTAATACCTGGAATGACTCAAGGTACTGCGCAATAGGATTCTTAAACAAGTCCTTGGATACCATAAAAATGCATGTCGCTGCAGTGGAAAGCTCGCAGGATTCAATAAAATCGTGACCTGTGGAAATCCTGCAGTAAGATTAGCTAACCCCCAGCATGCTGTAACCTGTGGTAATGCTGGTAGTGCCCTCCTCAAAGTGCTTTTCAAATGTTTTCAACTCCTTGGAAATCTCTACATCGCAGATCATTTTGGATCCCCCAATACGAAGACATTGTTCAGATCAACAACCAAAACCTCAAAACAGTTGAAACGTGAGTCCAGCATGTGATCTCCGAGTGTGTTTCTCAAAAGGGCAGTGTCAGACCACCAGACTCGCTCCACTTGCAGCTTCAAGTTTGAAACCAGATATCAAGAGGTGAAAGTTTGGATCAGGGCTGGGCAATTCTGGCCTTTCTAGGCCAAGTGTTTGTTCCAACCATGTTCATAATTGTTTAATTGAACCATGTCCCAAAGCCACTGATTATCTCATTACTGCCTGTTTTTAAACTGATGTAACATTGCTCTTCAGGACTGGACATTCCCTGATAAACCACCTTTTATGCTTAACATAATGGCAGGTCTGCCGTCTTGTGGCCACTGCAGTTAGATACCTGACCTTGTGTTTGCCTCTGTACACTTGAACATTGTGTTTCGGGTTGGGTTCACTTTACATGGTATTTTGTTTTTCTCCACTGGGGATGAAATTCACATATTTGCATATATTCTGGGGGGTATCTGTCCGTTCACCCATCTGTCTGTATGTCGTATTTATAATTTTGCATATTGCTATTTTTTATTCTATTCTATTGATACACAATCATAATATTTTTCATCATACAGAAAGTTCTCATTTTGAATTTGCAGCCGTGGCAGAAGATTATGTTACTAACATACTTGTTTATTATATTACTAAAATGTTTACTTATGTTAATACAGATATAAGTATATCCTTATGGACAACTTTATTTTTTAGCAAATATTAACATTTTGGTGATACTGGTTGAATAGCAAAGGGAATGCACTTTTTGATTACCATATGCTGTTAATTCAATTAACCTGTGATGCTGTTACACACTGTTCAATGGGTATGTTATTTGAGTTCTATCTTAACTTTGGAAAAACTCCATTCAATTTAGATATGAAATATGTAAACCCATAAGTGTCTTAAACATTTATTTGTGTTTTAGAAATGGATCAAGTGAGTACTGTACCACTCCTCAAGATGTAAGTCATGGTTTTATTTTTATTTTTGTCTTTTTCATCCTTATACCAGCTATAAAAGGGCAGCTGACTAGCTGACCAGGAAATGTTACTAATACAACACTTGTATGAACTATTAAAAGGAAACTCCTTTATTGCTGCCACCAAAGTGTTGAGCGAAATCGAGAACTGACCTTAACCCTTTAAGGACCAAGCATTTTTCAGTGGAGTACTATATTATAAAGTACTTCAGAAACCATAACATTTTTCAACGCTATTTAGTATTTTTTTATTAAAAAAATACTAAATATTTGTGTTTTCAGAGAGATACATGTATAAAAACGTGTTATTCTGTGCCCTGACGGACCGTACAATACTTACTGTTTTGTTGAAAAATATTGATGTTTGAGCCTAATGTTGAGCAGGTCACAATGACAATTTTTACTGTTTTTTTTATGTGTTTACCAAATGAAGGAACATTATACCTTGTCAATTCAGACAATTTTACACTAAGAAATATAATTAGTTTTACTCTGATTTAGTGTTCTGGGTGAATTATTGTAGGAAATGTCTGGTGAAGTATCAAAAATGCTTTGAAAGCCTGCAGTAGAAAGGAGCTGTGTTGATAATGGGTGAATGCAAACCTTTTATTTCAGTATTCCCAGGATTTCAAACATACCCAGTCCTTCATGCTGTGAGGAGCCAAAAGGAGCCCTTTCAAAGAGCCTCTGTGAGGACAACCCAGGACTGTCACTACCTTCCCCCATATTCCCAGGACTGAGACCACTACCCTCCTCCCTGCACCAATCCTGATCTGTGAATCATGAACTGGACCACTACCCTCCTCCCTGCACCAATCCTGATCTGTGAACCATGAACTGGACCACTACCCTCCTCCCTGCACCAATCCTGATCTGTGAATCATGAACTGGACCACTACCCTCCTCCCTGCACCAATCCTGATTTGTGAATCATGAACTGGACCACTACCCTCCTCCCTGCACCAAACCTTATCTGTGAATCATGAACTGGACTGAACAAGGGAGTCCCCTGGCCTTGCTGTCAGGCTACAGACATGTGAATGTTTCTTTATTCTCACCATTGTATTCCAACAGGAGTTTCCTTGGGAGGACTCCTGTGGCAGCAGTGTGCTACTGTTTTTATATTGTATAACTATGTTGCCTGGTATCTCCATCTTCAATTCCCTTTTTCCTACTTAACGCCTAGGTTACACTGCCATCTAGTGGTACGAAGGTGCACACACAACAATTACCTTGAATCCACCTGAAGATCTTTTTGATAGCGACAGGCTGAAGATTTAACAAGAAATGAAAATGTTTCAAATATTTATGGATTACCTGTAAGATAAGGTTATGAGCTAGCAGCCTGTTTTCAATAATTCTGAAGTATTCTTGGCAATCCTATCTCTGTCAAGGCTGGTTCATACTTCAATTGTGTAACAGTTGCTGGTGGCGATTTCCCCAGTTGATTTTTTCTACACTGTAGCTGGTCGTGTCGCATGTGATCACAGCCAACACCGGCTACACATTTTCATCCCCCCCCCCCCCCCCCCATTCATTTTACCTCTCTGCTGTAAAAAAAACATCAGGAATGCCTAGGCCCAGGACAAAAGTCCCATTCCACATGGGATGTGGCCTTAAATATGAGAATGAATCTGTTCCAGAGATTGGAGAGTGGTTACTGAATTACCTTTTTGTTATTCTTGGAGACCACTACAAGTGGAATAGAAACTCAACTACAGCATTGCAACAAAACTTAATAGAACACAGTTATGACTTTCTTTGTATATGACTACCTTTTTATTGTTTTCTTATTTTTACTAACTGAACCTTTTTAATTTAATTAAATACTGTCTCCTCAGATGTTTTATTGGTTGACTGTATCTGAATGCTAGAGTCAATCAAAGGTATTGAGGTGTACCCCCTAAATGTACCAGTGTATTTCAATTAGGAACCTGTTCGTGTCATCAGAGTAACTGCTTTTGCACAGACTTTTTTGTGAAATGTAAATTAAACTTTTTGGTTTTCTTATATAATGTTGAGTATTGAAGTACAGATCCCAATAAATGAAGCTTCTTGATGGTTAATCCAATATACCTCTCCACACGACAATTGCTGTTATTGATGCACATTAAAAGTTAACCCTATGAAGGACAACCATAAAGTTTGCAGTTCTCATCTGTTAAGATGTAATGGGTCTGTTTTAATGAAATACCAAATCCTTTAAGCCTGCTTCCTGGCAGACCTCTGCTGGGACTCTTATCTAAAAGGTTGAGGAACTCTGGTTTATAGCATTCAAACAGACCCAATATTCTTACTAGTACAACCAATCAGCAACCCTTGATTTTAGCATGTGGATCTGAAATGGCACTGGTGAAGCTTGAAAAACGAGCTGTATGACCTGATTTTCCTACAAAATGTCTAGCTTTAAAAAAAAAAAATCTAAACAGAAGCAAAGCAAAACATTGAAAGACATTCTTTACTGTTTTCCAACTGTAGTAAAACCATGATCGTCAGGCATTACTTTGATGGGAGATCTTGTCAGTACAGTGGTCTGCATGACAGTCAACTAGGTAATGTCCTCTAAGCTGGGTTCTATTGCTTACTTGGAGACAACTAAACGTGTCTCATTTGTGACAGCATTTTGACATTCGTTACTATTGTGATGTCATGATCAATATGCTACCCCTGCTCCTTTAAGTTTAGTCTGAATAGGGTGCATGCATTTGCTTCATGTGGAAGAGAGGCAGAGTCTGATCAGTCACTCCATTCTGTATTTTTACCAGTAGTGGAATGAGGAACAGTTGCTGTCTTTTTTAAAAAAAAAAAAAAAATAGGTACTGTATTTGCAGGTGGTGCATAGAGTGAAATCACAATTACACATTCTCTGATTAATAATGCCTCTATATTTATGTATTTTTTTTTTTTTTACTTTACTAGGTGGCTTGTTTATAATCAACCATAGGGGAGAAAATACACCCATGGTACTACCATAAACACCGTAAGCAACTCACATGCTACATTGACCAAATCATAACTCTTTAAACACTGCACAAGACACACCTGTTTACTCTCAAACAATGCACCAGTCACTGTATGTTTCTAGGTAAGTGAACCCAATATGAAAAGTATTTCACGAGCAAATACATTAACAAAGTTATTTATTAAATAACTACTGAAGTATCCAGTAACATGAAAAGAAAGACAAGGGACGCCAACATCGCTGGGAGCAGAGCGGGGGATTACTTGGAAGTCACTTCTTCTAACTTGGGCTCTGGAAAAGAAAGACAGACAGGGGGCGTTGGTGTCTCTTGAAATCGTTTAATTTAAAAACATGGTAGATACAGGCAACCATCTGGCTTGCTGCAAAGAATCAGTGAACTGAGGCATTGGAGGACAAGACAGTAACAATGCTAATGAGAAGTACTTGCCGAACAGTACTAGGATGTACAGGTTTGGATTCTGTAGTCATAATAAAGCAGAGCACAGAACTTACCAACAAATTTGAAGTCTGGAAATTTGGTGAGGTCCCCACCACCGTACAGCCTCTGCAGTTTGGTCAGCTCATCATTCACGTTCCTCTGGTACTCTGGGCCAGCATCCACAACTCCTCCAGCACTCCTGCAGGATGGGGGAGAGAAAGACGCAGTTTAGACTGCAAAACTCTACACACCTGCAAATATGATCATTTGATTGACAGAAAAAGCAGACAGGTATACAAGCCAAGGTAATTTCACATTTATCTCAACCTTCAATCAGTGGAAGCTGCCAATAAGTAATCAAACCAGGTACATTTAAAGGTCTCTTTACAGTCAGTGCCGTGCTTTGAGTTTACCTCCTCATTTTCTGCCTTGCAAGACAGGTAGTTGCCAAATGCCAAAACCATGAAGGTTAAAATACTGTGACAAACATCAACTCTAGTACAGATGTTGTTTTTAAATTATGAGAGTTGTCCTGACTGAATGAACAAATCACAAGCAAGCAAGGTACTCACTTGCTCTTAGTGGTGTACTCGCGGAGCTTCTCGACAAAGAGCTTTTGCACGGGGTCCAGCTCCTTTGCCTTGTTAAAGGCGACAGCTGTCAGCCCCAAGTTCCTGCGGAGCTGCAGGGAGACAGCCGAGCGCAGGAGGGGATAGAGCTGGGATAAGCGCTGCAGAATCATCCTGAGGTATCACTGTACATGGAAAGACTGGGGTTAGAGAACAGAGGTAATACATAGGGAGATCATCCATAACTTATTAGACCTTGAAGTTAAAACTATGTCAAGTAGACACGTTTTTGTTGAACAATTTGTTTCACGAATGGGGGCTTCACAGCAGGAAATTATAGAGAACACAGTAAACGGACAACATGACTGGCACTTAATGGAAACCAATTGTGGCCAGTTTTATTTACATAGCTCAGGAAGAATGACTACAGGTAGAAAAGCATCTTGTTAGAAGAAATGATCATGTACAGGTTAATCTAAATGAGAGGGGTGGCTCTCAAGTCAAAGCTTTTTATAGTTTAGGTGTCAGTAATGTCAAAGATAAGGTCACAATGACCTACATTCAGTATGAGAAGAGTAACATCTTGGGTCATGTCTTATCAGTGCTGTGTGTAAATAGAGGAATTATGCCTTATTTACACCACTGCTGTGGGGGGAAAAAAAAGTAGTCATACATACACGGACAGCAGTGTTTTGGACGTGGTTTGATTTTACTATTTACACTACTATATTAACACCGTCTTTAATTTTATTAACCTATCCCCAACATTAACAGTTTTTGACGGGCAAATCAATAAACCTAACGTTAGCCAAGAACATAACCCTAACCCAGTAATTCATACTGGTGTAAATAAGGAGGTCAATGCCCTAAATTGGTTTAAGTCGCAGTCATTTCCAATGCCAATCTGAAAACAAAACAAAAGCAGACTACCATGCTTTTTGTGACTATAATGTAACGTCGAAATATTGTGAAAACGCTTAAGATTACGTGTTATTTTTATTTCTATGCATTATAAATATAATTGCACAACCAATGAAAAAAATTATTATGAACATACACAGAGACGGTCGAATTGTACAATAGTCACCTTATAGCTAGCTAGCATTACTATATTTGTCTTGGAAGCAATACTGAATTTACATTGCATTTTTGTATAATTCATCAACATTAATAAATAAATAAATAAACAAACAAACAAATAAATAAATGTGAAGTTCACACGCAAAACGACACCACAAATCGTATTCTTAACGTGTAAACCTGCACAAACACTGCTGTTTATAAAGGGTATTTTAAAATTAGCCTTCAGCATATGAATCTTAATTAAGTTCTGGTATTATTAATAGATAACACAACAAAATCCATATTTAAAAGAGTCACCTTGTTCAACCGCTGATACTCTGCACTGTGGGAACGGGAAAAGAAATGGCTAAGTCGCAGTGCACTCTGGTTAAAAGGACACAGCAGTGTTCA
The DNA here is from genome assembly GCF_902713425.1 of Acipenser ruthenus. Lineage (NCBI taxonomy): Eukaryota > Metazoa > Chordata > Actinopteri > Acipenseriformes > Acipenseridae > Acipenser > Acipenser ruthenus. The sequence continues at coordinate 32,579,827 of NC_081196.1, forward strand.
ATTTAAAAAAAATATTATATTTTTCAATTCAAAGACTACAATCAACTTTAACATATGAATAGTATATTTATGTCTTTAATTTTGTGTAAATAAAATACTGATAAAGAAAGTAAATGTTGATTTTTTTTACAGCTTCCGGTGATCAATCGAATATCAAAATCAGATTATTTTTGCTGTATTTCATTTTTTCACAATAAATACAATTGGACATAAGGATCTGGATAACATACCAGCCTCTGTGGTTTTACTTTTTAATGTATTTGTTTAAATGTATAATAGGGACTACAATTGCCATCTTGGAAGGTTTAACTGCTCAGTTATCCAGCAACATGAGGCGACGAGGGGTTTGTTGGGTATTGTAGTCCAGTTCACCGTGCTTTCTTTAATTGATATTTAATATAAAAACTTTTGTTTATACACACGTGTACTACACATACAAAAATACACAGAGCCCATGTTGATAAATAACATGTTATATATTAATTTCAGGGTTTTTTTTTTTGCATGGCCATGTTCCCACGAAGCCACCCCCCTTTCGCCTTTAGTCGTAGTCCGCTGAATTCGGTTTAGAATCAGAGCAAAACGAGAGCCACCAAATTCTGAGACAGATTATCCTGCAAATATCCATTTTAAAGGTAAGTTACGTTAAATATCGCTATTAAAATACCAGTCTGTTAAAATCAGCGAGGTGTGGTTGTGCGTTTTTACCGCACTTTCTCAGACAGAACTGTGTGTGTTGGCTAAGTTACTTTATTTACAAGAAACTACGACGCTGACTAGCTTCACGTTGCTGTACTATAGTCTATACGAAACAGTTAATACGCGTCTCTTTGCAGTCTTTCGTTCTTTTTTTGTGGGAATCTGTTTTTGTTTATGCATAGATTGTAGTCAGTGTTTTGTTTGTTCTTATGTGGTTTATTAAAATCAACTTTTAATGATGTTTGTCGAGTTAGCTTACTCACCTTTGGTGATCTTTAAGCTTTTTAGTATAATGTAATGTTTACACAGATCTCGGTTTTCCTAAGGCCCCAGAAGTATAAGTTTTTGTGTTTACTGAGCAGCGGTAGATTTAATCAATGCTGGCATCACTCAACTCCTTGATCTGTGCATTGATTTGTGGAAAGCATTTATGTTAAATACCCGTGTGCACTTGTGTAAAAAAACCGTATATTTATAATAAGCTTAACGATTTTTTTTTTAATCGATGTTTTGGACAGAATCAAAATTGGAAGTACAGATGCTGATGATACACCAGTCGCAGTACACGGCATCTTCTGTATTTCAGTTTTCGTATTTACATTGCGAGTGAAGGTTCTGTTGAGGAAGTGGGTGGGGGTGACTTAAAATCTATATTTTAATAACTCTCCGTCTGTCCGTTATTATTCGGTACAGTAAGTTAGTTTCTATCCCCTGGTTCGAATGGTAGAAAGTCTCGCTGTTTATATCTCTGCCAGGATTTCCGGCCTGCTTACATTACCCTTCTTTTGTTTTGTTTCCGTTTGCTTCCATTTCCGTTTGTAGTTTTCACATTTGAAACAAGAATGTCTGGTAAACCCCGGGCAGCGCTTTCTTTAAAAGTTGATGGGTCTTTTTTGATATGTCTTTTTATAATCAACAGCATTAAGGGTTTGTTTGAGCCGCTGGCGTGCAGAGGGCGCGGTTTATTTACACCATTTTAAAACTATGTTGTTGCGCCATGTGGAAAAAAGTGACAACATTGATATTTTTAGTTTATACATCTTTTCGAAAACACCAACCATTTTCAGAATAACCTTGTCAACATTTCAGTTATACCCAGTAAATTTTTAAAAAGGATTTCTGTTGGTTCTTTAGGGAATAACACAGTGGGCCTAGTACAGTCGTAGTTGTCCTACCCAAAGGCAGTATGGCCTTCTAGTCTGACTGCATTTGCACAAAAAAGGCACGATTTCATATACTGTTTAATTTTTCATCGTATTAATGGTATACACATTTAGAAATAATAACAACAACAAAAATCCAGATACGAGCAAAACCATGTGTGACAGACGTTACAAATACACAATATAGTGTTTTCGAACTGTAGTTGGAAACTGCCAGCACCTTTCTGTACACTGTATGAAGTTTATTGCCAACAATGCAGACCACACCAAAATTGTAACCTAATGCAGTTGTTAAAGAAGATCTTGATTAATTGGCACTGTGAACGACGTTGCTCAGAAAACATAGGGCCGGTAATTCAAGAGATTTCGAGGTTTGCACTGTAGTGTAAATGTATGTTTCACCTATTGGAATGTACTGGAAATCTCAGGGAGGGAGACCATACTTATCATGAACACCACCATATACCTTGAAGTAAAAGGAAATGTAAAGTTATAATAAATTATGCAGATAATTACAGAAAAGCCAAAATTAGGCCTATCATTCGTTTTTATTGCATGAGTAGCTGTTATTTACTTAATGCTAATAATGGACTTGGCTTTCGCCAAGGTAAAATGAGATGGATACACCTTATTACAATCACTATTCATAATTGTATTAACAGCAATACAAAAAACTATGTTGCACTCTCGTTTTCTCGTTCTTCATTCCATTTTTAAATGAGCAAGTAAGACATGGAGGATTTAAAAGCTGTAAATGAAACAGATTTTACTATTACAGTACTGTTATAACAGTATACCTGTGACTAGTCTTTAAATAATGTTAATGCAATTGCGAATAGTAATTGTAATTTTTGTCCAGGTTATTTTTGTATTATATATATATTTTTTTATTAAAAATTTGTTTAATAAAATGCTGCACCCTCCTTTGCTTGTTTTCTACATTCTGCACGCAGCAAATACCGTAAATTTATATATATATAACCACACATTTATTTCTCTTTAAATCTGATGTCTTTGTGATGTCATACACTGAGGTTTGAATAGCCACAGCAGCAGTGCACCAGAGCTGTGCTTCCTGATTCTCATGTGTTTTGCAATGAAATAGATGTTAGATGACCTTTACATGGAAGCGTGTTGTTACTGTGTTGTGCAGTTGTGGTTCAGATTTGCTATAAGGTGGTTGCTGGCAGTATATTTTGTGGTTTGGTAAAGTATTACAAACCAATACATTTTACAATTCAATTATAATACTCAGGAAAATTCAAGTGAAAGTCACCCAATATTTATCAAAATTGAACAATTAATTCATACTTTGAAAGTACAAACACTGTAAAACAAGAACATTTTGCGAGCAACAAATGTGTGCTAATTTTGCGTTTATTAAGAATGCGCAAAATGAATGTAATGTGAAATATATTATTCATACATGTGCCGTACATTAAAAGAAAAAGGAGCGCAAACATTTATTGCCGCGAAAATGTACCTGGAAGGCCATTAGCGAAATTAAGTTGCAGCAAAAATATCCTGTTTTGCAGTACCTTGACTCTAGATTGTTGAGTCTACCAAAGAGCTTTTCATTACGTAGTCGAAGCAAACATGGAAAAAGGGGGGAAAATATGATGTTTCTACCTCGAAGACTTTGGATGCAGTGTAATGAGAGTAGTTCTGTGTGTTTTGTCAGGCAGGCGTTGGGGTGAGTTGCACAACCATGTCGAAGGGAGAGACGGAGGAGCTGATCGAGATTGAGATAGATGGACAGGAGAAGCAGGAGTGCATGGAAGAGGGGTGAGCACTCATCCGCACTCATAATACCCACACGCACTTGCTCAACTTCTCAAAGTGTCATCATACACCATGACTGATAACTGCAAGTAGACATACTGACAAACATACTCAAACGAACATTTTGTCCCAATACATCTTGACACGCAAACAGACAGCTTGGAGTTAATTTATGCTTGACACATTTGTACAAATTTCTTACCCACATATAAGACATCATATAATTAGGGTTTTATATGTATTTTGCTTTTTATTACAAGTGTTAAAGGGAGAGTCTCTGTGTTGCAGGATTGTGGAGCAGACAATCACAACAGCTGAATTTGTCACCCAGGCCATCGACATAAATGAACCAATCGGGAACCTCAAAAAGCTGCTGGAGCCCCGCCTCCAGTGCTCGCTGGAAGGCCATGAGATTTGTCTGCAAGATATTCAGGTAAATAAAAAAATAAATAAAAAAACAAAACTTCAACTGTATCTATTACTAATTAATTAGTTTACTTGTTGTTGTGTTGTTTGTTTTGTTTTTTAGATTAAGCTCTTTTTATTGATTTTCCTTGTTTTTACAACAAAATAACAACAGGTTAGGAACAAATCACATTGCAATATAATGAACTGTCTGCATACATAACCAGTTGAAAAGAAAAACATAATGACAATTAAACAAATACACACAAACTAAATATAATAATTAAGCAAATAAATACCATTATTATAATAATAAAATTAAATGAATAAATAAATAAATTAAATTAAATAAGTGTCGTAACCCTGTCTCTCTGCGGTTCCACATGTCTCATATCTCTGTGATGCAAGTTATTCACTAAAGTATACAAGTGTTTAAGTGGATTAGGTTGCCACTCTGTATGGGTGTGGACAAGCTGGCTGTAGGGGTGACGTCAGGCCAGGAAATGAATCCACAACACACAGCAACTGCGGGTGAAACTGAGGCGCAACAGTGCTCAGTGTTTTAATAAACAAACAAATAAAAGATTTAAACAAAACACTCAAAGTAAAGGGCACAATGGTCAAACGAACAGACAAATAAACAAACAATGGACGAACAGACAAACAAGTAGCATACTGGTTGATAGCCAGCACGTATAGTAATTGTTTATAATTGCTTTTTTAAAATTATTTCTCCTCTATCTCCTCACCTGTTCTACACTCCCGAACACACTAACCCCAAGTGAGTGCTTCGTGCCTGTATATATACAGTTGTGCCGGGATTCAATTACTAATTCAGTCTTTTCATTTTCATTTAATGTAGGAGGCCAGGGGGTATGGGGGTCCTCCCCCAGCGCGGGTGCAAGTGGCAACACCCCCCACCGAAAAATGAATTTCAGGGTTTTGCAGGGGTCTAAATCCTGCATATCCTGGGCCTAAATATGTGCCTTCAAAGGGACCCAAAATTCAAAATAAGTGTCTAACGTTGTTAATTTTTTTAATGATTTTAGGCGTCAAGATTTAAAGAGCAAGTAAAAGTTACTTGTGTCTCTGAAAAGTAATTACAAAATAATTTATATTAGAATTTTAAAATCACAAACTTGTCTTAACACACAGTGAATTTCAAAGTAAAGTCCACATATTTAAGAAAACTGTTTGGTTTTGCAATAATTACACACAGAAAAAAGTGGTGAAAGAAAGACAGAACCAGACACCAATGAAACAGAAATTGGCGTTCTGTTTAGTCGTGCTAGAGCTGTATGAATCAGGGTGTTTTAGGATTTTCAATGCAGGGGCACGGAGCTTCAGAGTTAGACCGCCGTCTTCTCACCTCCGTCACTTGACTCCTCTTGCTTGATGTTTATCATTATTTTTTGCATTGGGTAAGTCACCAATATCACTACTAGGATAGACCCAGTGCCACAAAAACAAGTCTGATATCAGTGACTTGTCAGTATAACACGCATTCATTCCATTTTCACGTAAATGGCCTTGAAGAAAATCTGGACCAATGCCGTAGTATTTGACAAGGGATATACTGTGTACAAACATACACATATAGGTTTGTTCCCAAGTCATAATATGCGGGTCAAAATTTGGTTTGTAACATGATGCACTACACATCTATCTCAGATGACAAAGTACCCTGATTCACTGGTATTTGGTTAATATTTTTGTGAAATTGTGAAAGATCTCCGCTGACAACTGCTTAAGATTTCTAATCTGTGCCTTTCTTGTTACCCCACAGCAAGTTTTGTAGTGCGTGTGCCAGCCCCAGTTTTGGTAGTTTACCTGTCTAACCATGTCTCTGCTTGTCCGTCTCCTCCAGCTGGACCCCGACCACAGCCTATTTGACCAAGGAGTGAAGACTGATGGGACTGTCCAGCTCAGTGTGCAGGTCATCTCCAGACAAGGTAATTTTTTCTCACTCGGCCCACTGGTGCACCAGGGGATTTGCAAGGAATCTGAACAGTTACAAACCGTCTTTCATTCATATTTAATTATTTTTTCATTGTGCTTTGGTTGATTGTAGCGTGCTGAGCATTAGCATTATGCATAAAATAGTTTACTTTTCCCCTTTCAGATCCTTACAAAATGAACAACAGTTATGACAGAGGACTACCAGGTGGTGCTATACACTAGGTTAAAATCTATTACTAATGTAGAGATACACAAATACATTTAACAGGAGTAGACCATTGTAGTGGGAGGTGGATGACTATTTATCAAGCAGTGACTTGTAGTCGTCAGATTTTCAGATCTTTACTACTTCTGCAATGGTCTTGAAAAGGGAAATGGGATGTGAACCTGCATGTTCAAGTTCAGATCGCAAATGTCATTCATTCTTTTACCCTGGACAGTCCCATCAGAAAATACAGTTTCTGCTTAGTGGGGAACAGTCCAGGTAACTTGATTATACTATTCAGATATTCTAAGACTAAAGTTTACTCATAAGCCTGTATCTGGTGTGCCAGTGAGCCGGGTCCTATGTGCTGTCCCTTAACCCTCTCTGTCTGTGCCTGTGCCTGTCTCCCCTGGCAGGCGTGGAGCCCAAGCTGAATATCTTGGAGATTGTGAAGCCGGTGGAGACGGTGGAGGTTGTGATTGACCCGGACGCACAGTCGGGGGTGGAAGAGGATCAGCTGGTAGAGGAGGGTCAGGTCATCACCCTGGACGGCAACAAACATATAGTGGGGGGCATCATCGCCGATGAGACCTCCGAGCAGGTCACACGCTGGGCTGCTGCCCTTGAGGGCTACCGCAAAGAACAGGTCCGACTTGGCATCCCCTACGGTGAGAAACCCCTCGAACACTAGTGGTGTCCTACGTCTTACACCCATCTGTGTTATTGTGTTAGACCACACAGTCATACATTCAGGTTTTAAACAATGCTAGTGCCACTTAACCTTGTATGTCGGAGAATGTAGCTTACAGGGAACCAACTCATGTTTCAGCGTCACACGTATTGTGATATATGACCAAAAGCAATACATAGTCCACGCAGTGGCTCTTGAAGGTTGATTCTTTAGTTGGTATGAATACATGCTCCCTATGGGTATCATAGGCAACATCATTATGGAAAACCCTGTAGTATGTATTTTATTGTTACTTTTGTCTGACGGCTGACTGGCTGTGTGCTCCCCAGACCCAGTGCAGTGGACAGCAGACCAGGTGATCCACTGGGCAGTGTGGGTGATGAAGGAGTTCAGCATGGTGGACGTGGATGTAGCCGGTATCCACATACCCGGTAGAGAGCTCTGTGGATTCACCCAAGAGGACTTCTTGCAGCGTGTGCCCCACGGAGAGATCCTCTGGAGCCACCTGGAGTTGCTGCGCAAGTGTGAGTACACAGCAGGAGAGTCTGTGCGTTGATTTACCAAAACACTGAGTAAACTGTAGGAGAGAGTCTGTGCTTTGAGTTACCAATGTGGGAAACATTTGGGCTCTGAATTGACTTGCATTACAAGAATCTACCAGTATACTGTGAACCAACCAAATGTTTTTTGTATTCACTAATGATAAGCTTTTAATCCTGACATATAGTTTTATTCCTAAATGGCTGGGGAACCTAGATGTGATATTTGCATAAGTATAGAGTAGGCCTGACAATAATCTGTCATGCTGTGCTGGTTCTTTACCAATGAATAAAGCGCCCTCAAATAGTACACCATAGTCTCGCTGGTCTGCCCCCTCTATCAGTTTGTCAGTAGCCAAGTGTAGGAGGTAGAACCACAATCTGTTCACAGTAAGTGCAGCTCCACCCCATGCTGTGATGCCCTTGTGACTGTTTTGCTACACACAACCAAGGGTACCACAGGTGCTGATATTTTATCAGGATTTTGTATTTCAATGGTGAGATGGTGTATTCTCTCTGCTCTCTCATTCTAATCAATGTAGATCCACTTAGCACTGTCTTAATCTTTGGCAAACTAAATGGTCTTGTGAGATGTGGGTCTCGCTCACCCTGGCTAATGAAATTAGGGTGTCTTATATAGCAATAGCAGTACTATTAGAACGTTCCTCTCCACTTTGTGACAGAAACATGCTCTAGCTGGATGGCTTCACAGTGATTTTGCATTAGCACCCTCTGTCTTTACATTTAGACTGGACAATAGCCTGTTCCAGAATGGAGATTAGGACCTTTTTATTTTTTTAAAAACATTTTTAATTGTCATCCATGTCTGTTAGATCTATAGAAATCCTTCAGTGTACAGATGTGTTAATGATTTGTGGTTTTCTTCTACAGATGTGCTAGCCAGCCAGGATCAAAGTGGACAGATAGCCACTGTCACCATCGATCAGCGTGAGTATTTTATTTACAGCTGATTTTTTTTATATATACACATAAAACACAGTGATACTCGAACACACCTCCATTAAACAAAACACACACTACTCTCTTACTAAAATCAAAACATGTTTCAGAGTTGAATTCAACCAGACAAAATGCACAAGGAAAAAAAACAAAGCGCACAATTGAATCTTTACGAAATTTCCATTTTATGAATTGACTTGCTTTTACAATTACAAAACTGATTTGTATACTGTTGTCTTCCAAGACAATCTCAAGGACCATTGCTTTATGGTTAATAATAATAATAATAATAATAATAATAATAATAATAATAATAATAATAATCAATAAATACACATTTTAAAGTACAGAAATCTGGACTCAGACACACACAATGATGGACAAAAATGTGCATGGAAACCAGAAGCCCTACTACATAGCCAGCTACATTAAGACACATTCTGACAGGATGTAAGGTGGGTCTTAGCCAAGGATGGTTTACTTGGCGTCATGACCAGGTGCTGCAATGTTTGGCCTTAGTATTGAAGTATGTATGACCAACATGTTGCCACCAATTCCAGCAATATGACACACGAACGACGTAAAAGAAAAGGCATCAAAACCAAAACTCGTCTAGGACAACTGGAAGACTGAAAAATGCTGGCAGGCTTATTTTCCCACCTGCGATTGCCACCACTAACCTTAGACCTGATATTGTCTTGTGGTCTGGATCAGCATGCCTTGTTCACCTGGTAGAGTTAACAGTGCCATGGGAGGATGCTGTGGATGAGGCATACAAAAAGGAAGAAACTTCAGTACGCTCAACTAGCTGCTGAAGTGGAGCAGCGAGGATGGAGAGTCCAGGTTTACCCAGTGGAGGTGGGTTGTCGAGGATTTGTGCCACACTCCACAACCCGGTCTCTCAGAGACATTGGATTCAGTGGTCGAGAGTTGCGACACATAGTGAAGAACTTATCTGAAGCAGCAGAGAGGAGCAGCAAGTGGCTCTGGTTGGGGACCTCAAGCATAGTATAATTAAAAAAAAAAAAAAAAAAAAAAAAAAAAAAAAGTAGTTGATTTAAAGGAAGGTAAATAAGCTGGGCTTAGCTGAGTGGGGGACAGAGGGGGGTGATGCTGGGATGTCAGAATCACTGTCGAGCCCTCTTAAGGTGTTGTGGGCTAGTCGGCAAAACACTAAGGATGGAAGGTGCCCACTTGAAGACCCCAGAGAAATACCCTACTCAGCTCAGTCCAGACTGTTGTCATGCTGATGCGCTAGGGAGGCTGCACTGTGGTTGATGCCTGGAGCCAGCATTGCAGCTGTTGTGTTTGCTGATGCGCCAGGGAGGCAAAATAGGCTGATCCCTGGATCCAGCATTACACTTCAGCCATCAACACCAGGCAGAAGGATATCTACATCATCAGATGGAAGGAAACGCAGATGGATCACATTAGTTTATAGTAAAATAAGTTATGTCTTATTTGCTGCTTATCTTGACGAGAGCTGAGTCCAATATCAGCATGAAGTGCAGGAGGGCAGGAGTGTGGAGTAGTGGTTAGGGCTCTGGACTCTTGACGGGAGGTTTGTGGGTTCAATCCCAGGTGGGGGACACTGCTGCTGTACCCTTGAGCAAGGTACTTTACCTAGATTGCTCCAGTAAAAACCCAACTGTACTAATGGGTAATTGTATGAAAAAATAATGTGATATCTTGTAACAATTGTAAGTTGCCCTGGATAAGGGTGTCTGCTAAGAAATAAATAATAATAATAATAATATCGAAGTTTTAACATCTACTCTCTTGAAATGGAAATCATAGCATACCTTTCCCACTATATTTGCAAAGTAAGGCCATTGTATTTTCTGATTCTGATCCTGATTTCCATGTCTTTCCACACCACACAGCTGTTCAGATCATCCCAGCCACAGTCCAGCAGACCACCCCCACTGCCATCAAAGTGCTGAATAACACAGGCAAGCAGAGCAAGGTGCAGCGAGCCCCCAGGATATCTGGGGGAGAGGACCGCAGCTCTCCGGGCAACAGGACAGGTAAGAGAGCTAGAAGCAGAGAAGTTTTTTGAACTTTTGCATTTCATATTTTGCTACACCAAAAAGCTGAAAAAAGGCATAGCAATTTTATGTATTAAGACTTTAAAATTTTTTAAAAGAACCCTAAAGGTGCACAATATATACCACAGTATGAATTATTCTATTATTAAGATCTATAATTTGCTCAAAACAATGTGGTGCAGCAGTTTGTTAGAAAAATGGTGTTGTGTAAAATAAATAAAGTACTTTCTTCAGCTGGTGGTAAACACAATTAGATAATGATCGGTTATATTGCTTAAAATACAAATATATTTACCAATGCAGACTAAAGTGTGTGTTTTCTCATAGGAATCGGAGATTATTAGTTTGTGTGTGTAATATGGGAGGAGGCTGTGCATAGGAAACTGAGAGGATAGGCACAAGTCTGTGTGTATGTTTAGGGTAGTCCATAAAGGGCCATAAGTCCTCACAAGGTAGGAAAACCTGACAAAACCTACCTTATGAGAATATAAGTTGAAACATATATTGTGAACCATTAAAAATAAACCCCACTGGAGTTTAGAATAGGAAATCTACACTATGTGAGTGACAGATTCCTCACTCTTCTCTGTGCTCTCCCAGGTAATAATGGTCAGATCCAGTTGTGGCAGTTTCTGCTGGAGCTCTTGACTGATAAGGACGCTCGAGACTGCATCTCCTGGGTGGGTGACGACGGAGAGTTCAAACTGAACCAGCCCGAGCTGGTGGCACACAAGTGGGGCCAGCGCAAGAACAAGCCCACCATGAACTACGAGAAGCTCAGCCGCGCCCTCAGGTGAGGACCTACGATATTCACACTGGCTAGACTGCAACTTGGCTTTCATATTCCTGAGAATAGGAACACCAGTGTGTTCCCTTTTTAGAGTTCAAGTGATCAAAATTCAGAACATGTAGAAACAGTCAATTTTAAAAATGCTTAATCAAGTATGATTGTATTTATCATGTTGTATATAATAATGCAAATTTTCAGTAATTTTGCCCTCTCCATCACTAGCACGCCACATAGGAGTGCCTGTCTGGTTGCATTACACGCATAGTTCAGTGATTGCATACTTGCAGCTGAACGTGAGGCATTCGGTAGACCAATCAGTTCGTAAGCTTGGTGTTCATAACTCTGAGGTTCTACTGTAGTATGAGTAGTGTTCTGCGTTTCTGGTTTATTATGAATTTTACCAAAAAAATTACAGGATTTAAAAAACTTACATGGAACGCATTGATGGAATTATTTTTTTTTTTTTTATGATTTCAAGACGAATAAACCTGGCTTGTTTTGTGCTGATGTCATGTTCATACCTTCTGTAGATGCTGTTTTTGTCAGCACAGCGATTGCCCAAACGTTTGCAAAGTTAACTTGGGAAAATGTAGCTTCGACTTGGACAGATTCTGCTTCATCATACAAGCCAAGGACATTAAACTTAATCGGAAACAAGAAATACTACGCATCATATTCCACCTGTGAAGTGTGTGTGTGTGTGTGTGTGTGTGTGTACTGAGATTTTTTCCACCCGATTCTTACCTATGTTTCAATTAAAAACAATTTTATACTGATTTTTATCCCTATTTTAATATATAAAATAAACTCCGGAATTTTTTTTAAAGATAAAAACCAAAAGGCTGGTATTAGGGCACAGTGTTCTCTTTTGGTACCAAACAACTCCAGACATTTTAATCCAAGTCTGGTTGATTTGGGAATTGTTGCTGGGGGTCTTGGTCTCACTGCCCCTCTCTTTCTCTCAGGTATTACTACGATGGGGATATGATCTGCAAGGTTCAAGGAAAGCGCTTTGTTTACAAGTTTGTGTGTGACCTAAAGACGCTGATCGGCTACAGCGCAGGGGAGCTCAACCACCTGGTGACGGAGTGCGAGCAGAAGAAGCTGGCGCGCATGCAGCTTCACGGCCTGAGCCAGCCTGTCACTACCGTCACCCTCGCCACCATGCAGGGGGACAAGGACAGCAGCTGAAGGGGCTGAGGGGACAGCCTGGGGGGAGGGGAAAGGGAAAAGGAAAAAAGGGGAGGGGGAGCATGGAGTGGCAGAGGAAAACAAACGAAAAGCATTGTTCCTGGACTGCTGGACATATTTCTCTGTGACCTGTGTAATAATAAATAATATTTAAGCAGTTTGACTCTTAAACGACCCCAGTAACCAAATAGGAAATATATAAGGCATACAAGAAATGTCACCTAGGCTCACTGTTTTCCCTCTGATGAACCAAACATTTAAAGATGTATTTTTAAATGAAGACCTGTTTTGACCCTTAAAACAATTTGGTTATATTTTACACAGTAGACTTAATCTATAGTTTGCTTTAGACACGCTATTTTGTAGGAGGCCACAAGGTGCAGTGAGTAATACTGTGAGCCAGCTGATCCGGCCTCGGGGTCTAGTGAAAGTGGTCTTTTGTGAAGCTTCTGTACTAACAATGTGACTGCACTCTGGAGACGGAGACTTGGCGTATGCAGCTGACCTACTACACTGCACTGTACTGAGACATCACGGGTACAGAGAAAATATGTGCTCATGCACAAAGTCAAAAGCAAGTATATTTTAGTCTCCAAACAATCAAAATTCCAAGCTTGTTTTAATTTTTTTAATCTGTTGCTGTGTAATTAGATTAACAGGAGTCAATAATCATTGATTCAACGCATTCTTATTACTGTTAAATGTCAACAACCAAAGATAATTGTTGTAGGGAGACCTGACCTTCATACAAAAGTGGAGTTGGTCAAGGGTTAGTGTTATGCTGAATGTAAGAGTATGTTAACGCATCTGGTTGCCATCATGCTTCATGAACCACTGATTGGCTAAAGGGGGTAAAGGTTAGTTTTTCTTGCTGTAATTTTAACTTGTGTATGGAAGAGAGTGCAACACTTCCCAGGTATACCTGGAGTTTTTAGTATTCAAAGGGTGGCCCACCCAGACAGATACTGCAACCTCTTTGTGCCTTGGCTCCTCCTAGCTGTAAAAGCAGAATGTCTTATTGGAAATGAGGATCACGTACACAGTGGCAAACAAGAGTGCTGTGTTTTCAAAATAGTTATATATTTTTTATTTTCTTTATTCGAATATTACTCTGTACCCAGTTTTGGTTTTCTGATTTAAACAAATTCCTAAATTGACACTTTTTTTTTTTTTTAAGCAGAACTTGCTCGAAATATATATATATTTTTTTCCTCTTTTTTTTTATAAGTTTATTTTATTTTGTGGGTTCAGGAAAATGGTCAGCAGATCAGGAAAAATGTTTGTGAGTGTTCCTATTGGTGTGTCAGAGTGAGAGGTGAGTGTTTTTTGTGGCTGTATGAGTGTGTGTTTGTGTAGGGTTTAGCATAATCCTGCCACCATGTTTCGATGGCAGGACGCTATATAGTTTGCGCACACATGTGCAACCAGTTTAAGAGTCAGACTGATCTTGTTTCCTTTTGCATACGTACAAGCTTGGCATTTACATTGTATATAATTACGTTTTGATAGCCATATTCCCATTGTATTCTGTTCTGTTTTATGCAGTAAAGCTTGATGAATTTCTGCTTGTATGTTTAATTTGATTTCCTTATGTTGAAATCGGACATGTAATCAAGAGTAAAAAACATTTTTAATAAAATGGGGGAGGTTTCTGTTTTTTTTTTTTTTTTTTTTTTTTTTTTTTTGGTTTGTTTTTTTCTTATTTTGCTCACTAAGGTGATTTAATTTTTTTTCTGTCAACAAAAAAATACATATTCTCATCTGCAACCTCTAGGTGTTCTGGTATGTGTTGTTTATTGGGTTAAATTGTACTTCTAGCTTCAAGCTGCTGTTAGATTTGTTACTTAAATACAGGTAATTTCATTATTCTCTAAAGACACACTTGATTAGACTTCTATAACCTGGAGATATGAATGGGTTTTGCAAATTTATAGCCCAATGGAGAAGTCTGATTGATTGCAACACTGAATCATGACAGATTTAATGTAGATTAAAGATTATATGTATTCCAAGCTCCATGATTTTTTTTTGTTCAGAAATCTGTCGTGCTTTCTGTCTTAAAAGCTGTTCAACAGGTGCCATTTCCCTTTGCCCTGTATTATTTGATTTCTTCACCAGAGGCCAGTGGTGGTAGTAGTAACCAAGGCCAAGCTAATATTGAATGCTTAGAACACATGGTCTTGTTCAATTAGCAAGCAGAGCTTGGGGAAGACAAGACAGGACATGACAGACTAGTTACAATGCCTTACAGGCAAGAAAAAAAAAGAAATGGTACAAAACACAACTTTCAGTTTGTGAAAACTCATTGTAACTATATAAACAGAGTAAAGGCTGGTTTATTCAGTAATTTAAGCAGAAAGACGACAATATCCATGCACAGTACTATTTCTCTTCAGTAGCATTGTGGCCTGTTTTTGCAGTCTTTACTACGCCCAAATCGATATCCAATGAACATGTGCTAAGTACGACAGCAGGACCAGGATCGTGGAGAAGATGAACCAATCAAAACGCTGAACTCGCTAGCCATTGCAACTTTTATGTGCAGTAAAGTGTATTTGTGAGAGGAGTTGGGAACTGGAGTATTCACAACACAGACACATTGGTGCAATGAGCTCCAGTATTTTATTTGGTGGCACTTGTAAGGTGTTGCTCTGGCTTATTTGTAAGAGTGTGGATGGGGGTTGTTCAGTGATTGAGATTAGTATTATTAAATATCAAAAATAATACGCCCCTGACAGAATGATTGACTCATCTGAGCCCCACAGGACCCCAGAATTCCAAGGGCATTCCAACTACATCTATGAGGCCTCACCTTTTAAGTAATAAATCAGTAAATTCAGTGATGTGGGCAGCACTATATATGGAGAGCTGTATATGTTTATATTAGTCATTAAAACTGACTCCTTCAGCTACAGACAGATGTGGCCGCCCTATTAAAATCTCCGGGGGTCGCCAAATTTGTAACAATTTCAACGACTCGGTCTGCAACAACTCCAACTAACGATTTCTTCACTCCTGTTCCTTCTGCGGTGACGCCCAAGCAAAATCCATCTGTCCGCTGATCAACCCGAATGGCATCGTCATTCAAAGTTTTTCTGGAAAGAAACGCCTTATCAACCGCTCAGCTCCTCGAGGCCAATCCACCAGTAGTATTAACACTCTGATTCCTCTGGACCAATTTTCCCATCCATTACGTCACCTTTACAGATGCCATCAAATTCATCAGGACGGCGTGCCACGGAGCTTGGCTTTCAAAGGCCGATATCACAGACGCCTTCGAAGTCATGCCAATTCATCCCTCTCTCTGTCATCTATTCGGGATATCCTGGCAAGGCTCCTATTTCTTCGCCACTCAACTCACTTTCCGCTGCCGCAGCAGCCCAAAAATCATCAACACCCTGTCAGAAGCTTTATGCTGGATCCTCCTAAACTCATACCACGTCCCGTTCTTACTCCATCTCCTGGACGATTTCCTCCTCATCTCTCCTGCCTCTCATCCTCCAGCCCAAAGCATTAACCATCTCAAAAATCTGTTCTCTAGCCTAGGAGCCTTGAATTCCTCGGAATAACCCTCGACACCCTCAAGTTTGAAGCCTGCCTTCCTCCCTCAAAACTCACCCACATCCGTCAACTGATTTCTTCTTTCCAAAGCTCAAGAATCATCTCAAAGCTAAACTTTCTCTCTCTCCTGGGCCACTTCAACTTTGCAATCCGCCTTATCCTGCAAGGGCGCACCTTCAGCTCCCGTCTCCTCGCCCTATCTACAACTACCAAGTCTCTCGACGCCTCCATCACCACCCCGGATGAAGCCCGGAAGGACATTGAAATGTGGTCCACTCTATTAATCCACTAGAAAGGTCTTTCAATGTTCTACGACAATGCCTTTTCAGCCCCAGACCTGCACCTGTTTACAGACGCCTCAAACGCAGGCTTCGGCGGTTTCTTCGGATCTCAATGGAGGAGGGAGGGGGGGGGGGTTCCAATCCATAGCCCATCAGCCAGAGGATGCTGCCTGACCCGACCTGGACTTGAGAGCGTCTTTCATGTTTGTCTTCTCATTCTCCTTGTCGCCCAGCGGCCAGAGGATGCTGCCTGACCCAGCCTGGACTTGACAGCTTTGTCTTTTGTATGTTCTGTTTCTCATACTCCATCGGTGAGAGTTCAGAGTGTCTTTGTTTGTATGTCTTGTCCTGGCCCGCCCTTCTCTCAAGCCGCTCAGCAGACAGAGGATGCTGCCTGACCCGGTTCTTTGAGTACAGGGAACTGTCCAGCCTGTCCTATGTCTCACACCATCGTCACTCAAGCACTTGCATGCTTCAAGCTCGCTGCCCCTCACGCCCAGTGAAATCTCTTATATACTGATACTGCAAAACTGTCCAGTAGTATATACCTGAAGAAAAACAGTTTTGACATAAAATTTTCATTGAATAACATGGTATTTAGGAAATAAAGTACAGCTAACTGTACATCATAAGGCTGTCATTTAATCAAGGTGTTCTGGTAAAACGATAACCCACCAAAGTCCGAAGATAAATGTACTCTGCCTGTAGTTTATATTGATATCAACGTTTACTACTAGTTGTATTAATGTATAATCATCAAGTAAATACATTCCCGTATATTACACATCTGTGCTCTATTCCGATGGCTCCCATTTGCAGGTTTCCACAGACTCTTGGCATTTATAATAAACACAAGTGTGGCTAGTGAAACAAAAATCAATTGAAAAAAAAATTGATCTTAACCTATTTAGAGAATGATGTGTTGTATTTTCAAATTACAGTACACTTTGCCTTATCAAGTCTGTTCATGGAAATGTCCAGGAGGTGAAGCCAGGTCTGTATTCTTGTCTCTGATGGTTTGAATAAACAGCTACTCCAGCCAAGCCAAGCCAAGCCAAGACAGTATGAATCCTTGTCGCCTCCAATTGAATGGCTGGTCAAGAAGCTGTCTCCAGTGCCTGTGTGAGTGACTGATGCTCATGGGATCCCAAGGGTGAAGGATCAGCCAGGATGTTTACAGCTTCCCTTGTCAATAACTCAATATCACCACTCATTATTTAATACTTGTTAAGTCAAACAGCTAAATCACAACTCAGACAACACCACTCCTGCTCAATCATGCAGGTCAAGAACGTCTGTTTGCGTAATGGCTATGGTGCACTGCTACAGCGTGGAAATTGAAAATATGCTGCTTATTCATGTCTTCCCTGTTTATACTGCAGACCTGTAATTGACCTGTAGTCTTACCATGGCTTCTGTGCTCAGTTGGGGCACAACTGCCCCCACCACCCAGAAGCAGATTCTTAAATCTGGATCCCGTGACCAGATTAATGCAAACCAGCACTAAAGAGTGGAAACAGAGGGGCACGACCACAATCTGGCATATTTGGTGTTTGGTTCATGTTGGTGGTGCTCAAGAAGAGGTTGTGAGTTATACAGGCATATGCTGTAATATGGGTGTTTGTTGTGTGGTGTCCATCAGGCTCACACTTATTTTTTATTTAGATTTACTATATGTCTTTAAAAAATATACATTTTGTGATCTACCTGTAAGTATATAGTAGATAAATAATATTTTCAAAAAGCAGCCTTACAAGATGTGCAGAAAAACACATAGAGGAGCTCAACAACGTGTTTACAACGTGTTACTTTTTTATTTTTATATGTGTATGTTAAAATTCTTCCTAGCACTGTGAATACACCACTGTTTTGTTATGCTACATGCTGTGACTATGAGTCATCATGTTTTGTAAAGATTCCCCCCCCCCCCAAAAAAAAATTCTGACACCTGTAATGTTTTGATTTGTTCATTGTGGTTTCAGCACAAGTAGCCTGCAAACCTGACTATCCAATAGCTAGAGGCCACTGATTTCTGCTACACATTTCAATAATTACAAAGCAGGTCTACTCTGTTGTTTTCTTCCCAGGTGAAGCAGGTTCACAAGCTATTCAAGGCAAGCAAGGGGTAGCTCATCCAAGTGGAGATGCTGGTGAGGGGTGACTATGGAGCTGAACCAGGACCCACAGCGAGTGTTGATTTGACTTCTTGCACATGGTATACAGTAACAGGCTATCAGCCAGTTATTAAGAGGCCATTATTAATTGGTGCTAGTCTCAGTAAGGAAGCTGCTTCAGCAGGATCACTATAGAAAGCAGATTTGTGAAGTAAAAATAAAGTTGTTCTTCCTTAAAAATGGAAATATTTATATAAATGTAAATTAATGAATTTCTTCACTTATATCCACAATGTCCTTGATACAATAGTATATCACTATACATTTTGTTTTCCTTACAGTTTGAGGTTTGACACCCAGCTAGCATAATTTGCATTGGATACTCATCAGGCAAGTTTCCCCATCAAAGCCAGTTGGAGGGACAGCATTCTGCCAACTCGTAATCCTAACTGGGGCTGAGTCCCAATTCAAACTGGTTTGATCTTGGTCTGCTCTCAATGACAATGGGACAAATTTTAAATCCCTATTCCTATACAGGAAAGTGTTTTGGACTATGTTATATTTATAAATAGGGGTACACAGTCCAAAATGTACCCAAAACATCTTACACACCTGCTTTGTGCTAGTAGAATGGTTTAATGTTTGTTTTACATAACCCTGGTATACAAAGGCCTGATTCAGATCTGCAATACCTTCTCATAATGTATGGTAATTTAACAATTGACAATTAAGGGGTGCTGGCCTCCTACTTTTAAAGTACTGTGTAATCATGAAACCTTCTCCCAAGATGCCCTCTTCGCAGCCCACCCATCCTCAAAAACCTACATCATTACACAAAACCAAAACACAGGACAGACACTTTTTTTTCCTTTAAAGTTTATTTATGTAATACAGTGTAGAAAGCTTTCCAAATCAAAAGCAATGTTTGTACAGTCCCACAGAAGAAAAAAATATCATTGGCGAGTCCCTACTAGTTATTCTGAACCCAGAGCCAGCGCAAACCACTGCAGGCATGTTCCACTGAGGGACGGGGATAGGGGGCTTGAAGAAATTCCATTCATGGATTTAATAAGAGAAATAACAGAGCTCCTAAAATACACAGTGGCCAGTCCTCAGCATAAACTGTAAATAACAAACTATTACACAGGTGCTTACAGTCACACCAGGGTTATCAAGGCTGGGGTTGAATGGGGTCTACTACTGGACCCTTTCTAGACCAGCAGTGTCGGCCTGAAGAAACTGGAGTTATTTTTCCTTGTCGTCTATTGTCATCCATGAATACAATTTATAAGCAATCAAAAGCTAGCCAAAATAAAATCATCACAATCAGAAACACATTGGTTAGGTATATATTATCCACACCCCTTTGAACTTTGGGACAGTCCTGACTGGCTAAAAAAAAAAAAAGGCAGCACACCCCTTTTGAGAATCGAATTAGAACAGCTTCTAACTCGACCTGATGGTGTGAACCTGCAGGAATCTAATTGGTTAAGAAACAAAATAATACTGTAGGTGTGGAATTTACAAAACCACACCCCTCCAGAGTTTTGTTTCTTGTCTGTTTACTGTTAGGAATGTCTTCTAAAGAATCACTCAGGTTGAAAAGTCCAGTCAACTTCAGGCCTCTGGCATTCTTACCAAAACAGAATTTGACTTTGATCCTAATTAGTAAGCTTCCTTTCAACCAAATGTAGGCCAAAATGGATGTGCAGAGTGCTTGATTGAATGAGCTGCACCCTGGCATTTATCCCAGAGGAGACTAACCATTTTATGGAACAATAAAACTGGCCTGAGGGATATCTTAGACAGTCAGGCTCCCTCATTCATCCTCCAACACCCCAAACTTCAAAAGGTACTACAGAATTAACAGGGACTCCTCGAAATATACATCTATTAAAAAAAAAAAAAAAACACAACAAACCTCAACATCATACAAAGGAAAGAGTACATAATGGAAAGGGGTTGAACAGCCTGCCTGCCCTGTGATCCCCACTTCTATCATTCTGCAGCTACACCTACACTCACTCTGCTGTTACAGGACCCAGCAAGTGATACCAGCAACCTGGCAGTGAGGAGAGCGGGAGCGGGCCATACAGACTCCTCAACCCCGTGCTGGAGGCTTGAGAGCACAAAGACACGCACCAAAAACAGTCCAAAACAGGTCAAGTTTTTTTTTTTCTCTTTTCCTGTACTTTTTAATATCATAAACACAGAAGCAGCAACCACCTTTACATGAATGCAACGGCACAAAAAAATATTAATAATACAATTTAAAAATAAATCTGAAAAAGAAAAAAAAATAAAGAAAAGTTGTAAGGAACTTCTACGGTAGTTTCTCACAATGCATAGTAAGCCAAAATAAAAATGTGAATTTAAAAATAACAGCCTCCGACACCAGGAGGAAGAGAGCCACAAGCTGGCACGGAAGGCAAAGCCTGGACACAGAACTGAATTGATTTTATCTTAAAGCATGTTTCTCATTTTGTTTAAAATCACGTGATCACAAGATACTAACTTTACAATCCTGCTAACACAGTCTCTACATCTTAAAATAGCAGAACACATTTTTTATGCTTTTTTTCGTATTTAATCATCATGCACTAAATAGTTACAGCTATCTCATTTATTTATACATTACACAGAAATAAAAAACATTCAATTTCAGAGTGTCACTTTTTTTCTTTTTGGAGAGAGAAAACAACAAAAAGCTAGTTGAAAAGTACATTTTATCAGGAACCCTCTGTCACCTAAGTTTCTAACACACAGCACAGCTGCCACCCGAAAGAGAGGGAAAGAAAGGTTTACATTTAGTTTGTCTTCCTTTAAAAGAACTGAATGCAAATACTAAGGGAATAGAAATGTATGTTCTGTTCGGCATGGAATACAAGTGGAGCGTATGGACATTAGAAAAGACTGGTAGTAGGTAGGGCTTGGTGATTAGGGACGAACTTTAAGTGTCCTGTAATAAGCCTTCAATAATTATGCTAGTGAGCATGCACACAGCAGTGTGTAACAGGAACAGGCATTTAATGCACGTGTGCAATGTTGAATTAGCTGTGTAGCCAAGCAGTGGAATATTAAAATGTGGGAAAATGTTATTATTCCTGTTAGTACGCACTGTATAGAATTACATTTTAAATGCTGTTACACTTTTATTAAATACTAGTTTGTGTTTTGTTACTTCTCATCAGGGTTTTAAAACGGCTTATTCATTCAATGGACAAACTGTAGTTAGGGTTGTGTGGCTAAGAATGTAGATTGAGGCCATTTAAGGCTTAGGTAAAGAAGGAACAAATATTTAAAGGGTAAGGGAAGTAAGTACATTTTCTAGTCCTGCATTGTGTTTTTGGAGGGTGGGGTTGGGGTTCGGATTGGGGAAAGAGTGGGGTGTGGGGAGGTGAAGGAAGGGGCCTTAGTTCTGCATCTGCTCAAAGAACTTGTAGGTGGGGTTCTCGTAACCGTTCTGCTGCATCTTGGAGAGGTGGCGTTCCTCCGGGGTCACTGCTGCGTCCACCTGCAAGGGAACAAGAGAGGTCAGGAGACCCTCGCTCGCAGTCTGAATGTGAATGTGTATGTGTCTGTTCATAACCATGTCAAACACCTGTAGCTTTCTGAATTTGCTACTGACAGCTGCTAACCCTGCACTGAATTAGCTTTTATTGTATTTACTTATGGAGTTTTGTATGTGATGTAATAATTGTATGGAATTGTTGTATTTAAAAAAAAAAAAAAAGTACACTTGCATGTAGTCTTTGCATGAGCCTTCTTGGCCAGGTCACCATTGCAAATGGAATTTTTTTCCTCAACTTGTTTTCACTTGGTTGAATACAGGATTGAAAGACCACAACATACCTCTTAAATATTTTATACAGAAATAAAACTACTTTCAGCAGAACTGGTCTCTACAACAAACTGTTCATAACTGATTGCACTGCTTTGTCCAGTTTGCCACACAGAGGCAGTGTGAGGTAATGGAGGGCTGACAATCCAGATCAGACTGCCTCCCTCCTCCCAGTCCCTCAACTCTCACGACTAGACCGCACTGCCCCTCTCCCTCCCAGAGGACTGCCTACTCACCTCGACCACACCGTGATGAATGGAGGTGTACTGTTTCTTCCTCAGCATCACCAAGGTGATGACAATGACCGTTGCTATGACAACACCTCCCACCATCAGCCCAATGATAGCTCCTTTATTCGAGCCCACATCTTCTGCAAAGAAAACCTGAAAGACAAAGAAAAGAATGTTTGAGACAAATAGCAGTTCAAGAAACATCACTCAGCTCGCCCAACCCCCCACCTCATCTTCGTGCTGCCTGCTGTCTGTAGCTGTAGAATCCACCTGATTTAAGTGATTGTTAAGCTGGCAGGCAGGCAGGTTCAGAGAGAACACAGCACAGCAATGGATTCAGGCTGTGAAATCCGAAGGATCGACAGCACCGTCCATCCGGTGGTGTTAATCCAGCCTTGTGTTGGACCTGCCCTTTAGAGGGACAGTTATGTAACACAATTTTTGTTCCTGGGTAGTAAGTGTTATTTCCTAATTGCTTATGCCTCAAAAGTATAGAAAATGGCTATTATTCCCCACAAACTTTGCTTTTGTGACCAGGACAGTGATATTTTGAAATTTACCTATTTCCAATGAGAAAACGGGCGAATTTGTGTCTTTTCGTTCACATAAAGTCAGAAAAAAACAACATATGAATCCAAATTAACATGTATTTATACTAAAGTAATACAAAAATGACTACAAAAGATTTAGAAGTGAGTAGTTTTTCGAGATTTACGATTATACTGTAAATCACTTTCACGAATCAGCCCCCAAATGTAGTCTCCCATCATGTTCTCGTTATACTGTCCTTGGTAGCGGCGTTCAAAGTCCAGTATATCCTGGTGGAAGCACTCGCCTTGCTCCTCTAGGTACGCTCCCATGTTCTCCTTGAATTTATCAAGATGAGCATCAAGGATATGGACTTTGAGGGACATCCTACAGCCCATTGTGCCGTAGTTCTTCACCAGAGTCTCAACCAGCTCCACATAGTTTTCGGCCTTGTGATTGCCCAGGAAGCCCCGAACCACTGCGACAAAGCTGTTCCAAGCCGCTTTCTCCTTACTAGTGAGCTTCTTGGGGAATTCATTGCACTCCAGGATCTTCTTTATCTGTGGTCCGATGAAGACACCGGCTTGACCTTTGCCTCAGACAGTTTAGGGAAGAAGTCTTGAAGGTACTTGAAGGCTGCCGACTCCTTATCTAGAGCTCTGACAAATTGTTTCATAAGGCCCAATTTGATGTGCAGTGGTGGCATCAGCACCTTTCGGGGGAGTGGCTCCCACTTGACGTTGTTCCTCCCCACAGAGAACTCGGTCCGCTTGGAAGGGTCCACCATGCAGAAGTAGCAGTTGCTTGAGTGGTCAGTGGTTTCCCGCTAAATTTTTGGGATAGCGAACTTCATGGCTCTCTTTTCCCCTCTCTACCATCCTACAAAAATACATTTATTTCACCCATGACTAATGTGTAAGAGATTCTCGCAACATTTTTCATATATGAAAAATATATTACTCATATATTACCTTCCAGAGTTTTTTTGCAGTGCTCGCAGGTGAAATGAGGTGCCCAGGGTTTGTCTTGATCCCCGACAGGCATGCCGAAATATGCCTTGTAGGCCTCACACATCTTAGCAGATGCTTCCACGGAGTACTTTTTCGCTCTTGTCTTGATAAATTGGCCGCAGACATAGCAAAATGTGTCTGCCGGATGCTTGCAGCCTCTTGATGCCATCTCAGAAAAATGCAGATATGTATCCACTTAGGCAGCTGGAACTAAACTGAACTGGTGGGCTTAAGGCCCCTGTATTTATACTACTATTTATATTACTGGAAAGTTCTAGAAAGTTCTAGAAGTTACTCCAAGTTTACTCAGCACTGAATCTATCTGGAATGTTCTGGAAAATAGGTAAATTTCAAAATACCACTGTCCTGGTCACAAAAGCAAAGTTTGTGGGGAATAATAGCCATTTTCTATACTTTTGAGGCATAAGCAATTAGGAAATAACACTTACTACCCAGGAACCAAAAAAAAAAAAAAAATTTGTTACACGGTGTTATTATTATTATTATTATTATTATTATTATTATTATTATTACAAATTGTTATGTTTATCTATTTTTAAAAATCTATGATTAAATGCATCATTATCTCCATCCCAATGTTATAGGACATTTTCAAACCTGGTTTAAAATGACTGGTCAAATGGTGAACTCCGACACAATCCTACTTTAATCCCCCGGTGCTCTATAGTGATGTGAAAAGTGTCTGCAGGGGGTTGGAGCAGTAAGGCAATAGCACTGAGAAACATCAAGGCAATGCAGGTGGGCCAGCAATCTGCCCGGCATGTTTGTTGATCAGAGAGAGAGAGAGAGCCCAGCCCAGAAAAGAGTCCCTAAAGCTCACCGAGCTGAGCAACACTGACATCAGTCAGCTTCAGGACAGCACTGCAAAAACAATTCCAATTAGTGTAAACCAAATTACAAAACACCTGAAACACTCAGGATACAAATACTAAAACACAAAACAAACTAGAGTGCTATCAGACCCTAAATAGAAATTACACCCTGGCAGATCACCTGGTAACTGTCAGAAACACAAAGCAGAGGCAGATCCTGACCAAATACCGGCTCAGTGACCACAACCTGGCCATTGAAAAAGGCCAACAGAGGCAAACCTGGCTGGCCAGGGAGAACAGGCGCTGTGGTCACTGCGAGACAGGAGAGGTCGAGACAGAGATTCACTTCCTGACACAGTGTGAAAAATATAAAAACATAAGGAGACATTTTCTTCCCCAAATTCTGCGATTTAGTCCCAGAATTCCCCAAAATGTGTGATACCCAGAAGCTGTCAATCCTGCTGGGGGAAGACAAACACACAGCCAGACTGGCTGGTCAATACGTGGAGACCTGTCATAGCCTGAGGGACAGACCGTGAACACGTCAGACTAGAGAGGGAAAAGAGAGAGAGGGATTCTGTTTAATACGGAGAGAGGGAGGGAGGGGGGATTCAGTTTAATACAGAGGGAGGGAGGGGGCACTGTTTGATAGAGGGGAAGAGAGGGATTCTGTTTACTATAGAGGGAGGGAGGGGGGTACTGTTTAATATAGAGGAGGGATACTGTAAAAATTCTTTGTCTGTATATTTGTGTCGGTTATGCCATGTATGTGCTTTGGCAACACAATTATTTTTATTGTCATGCCAATTTGAATTGAATTTGAATTGAGAGAGAGAGAGAGAGAGAGAGAGAGAGAGAGAGAGAGAGAGAGAGAGAGAGAGAGAGAGAGAGAGAGAGAGAGAGAGAGAGAGCATCCACTGCTGCATGAATATTCAGCCTTGTTCTTTGCTTGTATATTTTACTTAACACAAAGTAAGGGTCTTCTAGGAAGAGCAGTTCAAGCTTTCTAAAGGGGGGGCGGGGGACCAGTAATCATGATGTTAATGGTCAAGAGAGGTTAAATTCTGGGGAAAATAAACTGACCTGGAAAGGTAGTGAGACAGAGAGGTAGAGGGGGGTGGCTGATAATGGTAAGATCTTCACAGTAACAGTGGAAGGCCTCTCAGCATGTTTCGGTTTCCACGGCAACACTCCCTTAGCAAAAGTGCCCAGGAATCTAGAGTCCCCGATAATTAACCCATCTGCTTTTAAGGCTATGTTTTTCCTTTTCTTACAAGAATTATAAAAAGAGGGCAGGGAGACTTTTAGCACCTGTACAGACATTAATAAAAGAGGATTTCACAATCCACCCATCTCTCTCTGACAGGAATATAGATAATGCATCTATCCATCATTTTGATATATTATTATTTACCTCACTATCTGCAATCCTTTTTCACCCCAGAGATGCCGACAGGCGTGCAAGGGTTTAGATACCATTTACCAGTACAGCTCGGGGCTCATTTGTTGTGCTTTATGAAATTAACAGATGATGCATGTATTTGGCCCTGATGATTTACATACATCATCACTAACATGCTAAATCCTGCTGCAAGCTGCAATACAGTACAATAAATAAACGCAATTTGTATCGAACTATATCTTCACCTTCAACATGGATGATAACACTACACTTCAATTATAAACTAGCCAATCGGAGTACTGTATTGCACCCCAAGGGAATATTTCCATTGATTTGATCTCTGCTCTACTGTGCTAGGGAATATTTTGAATCTTGTTTATACTAAACGTTCTCAACAAAGGAAACTCCCAAGACAGTTAGCACTTGCACTCCGATATCTATAATCTGTGTGAATTCTAAATGTGTAATTATTGTTAGATGCGGGACTGGTTTGGCAAAGGTTTAATTGTTCTAGATATGGGACCATTCCGCAATGATTACCAGACTCCAGTTTCGTCAGATAATTTGGGAGTAAGCTCATTAAAATTTGCGCAGTTCTGGATATGGAAACACCTCCCAAGTAAAGCACTCACCATCAGCACTTCAAAGTTAGAGCTGCTGTCTTGCTCATCTCGACAGAAACTGACCTCTTATTATACCTCGCTTCCATTGCCCATCCAAGCCAAGGCCGAGTGGGGCTGGCCTGTTCGGTCACCTGAAGAGCCTGTTCTAGCTTTCACGACAGAGTCACGGCCCCAGTCGGGGCAGGGTTAGCCATTAAAAAACTGATGTCAAGTTTATAGTAAATTAATGAATACTATACCAACAGCACATAGACCAGTGAAGTGACGTTGTTACCTTTTCATTATTATTTGTTTATTTAGCAGATGCCTTTATCCAAGGCGACTTACAGAGACTAGGGTGTGTGAACTATGCATCAGCTGCAGAGTCACTTACAATTACGTCTCACCTGAAAGACGGAGCACAAGGAGGTTAAGTGACTTGCTCAGGGTCACACAATGAGTCAGTGGCTAAGGTGGGATTTGAACCGGGGACCTCCTGGTTACAAGCCCCTTTCTTTAACCACTGGACCACACAGCCTCCTTTCATTGCATTGCTATTTATTTTATTTTGCTTGCATTTTGTTTAACATTAAAACAAGCTGAAGAAATGATACCACTGACATCCAACAAACGTGCAGGCTTTTTTTTTTTTTTAACACTTGCTTGTGGTTATCAGTTTACACGAGATTACTTTAATAAGCTGTAGGCTTGTTTATTGATTAGCATATGATGACTACCTGCAAGTGTCAATTATAACTATGCTCAATTGTTTTTGTACAGTAACAGAATGTCAAAAGATCTGCCCTGGTTCTGCAGTTGTTCAATCATTACTGAGCAGAGGCGGGACATTAATATGCTAGGGTAGCGGTGTAAGAATATTGCTTATTATAGAGCATTATTGAGAATTATATTGAGAACATCAAAGTAATATTTCAAATGACTTTTTACAAATAAAAAAAAAGACAACGGAGGCATCGTAGTCTATTTGTTTAAAAATCAATTTTCAAGATGAATTTTCTCAGAAAAAGTTAGAGATTGTTAAAGGGAGGTATATGCCCAAACCAACACAGGAAGGGGAGGGATATACTCACCACTTAAATGTAAATTATTAAAAGGTATCCGTGGCTTACCGGTAGCTGTCAATTAAATTAATTCTGCTGGAACTGTTCCATTTGGAAAAGGCGATATGGAACAGCACTGGCTACAGCAATCTAGGATGTCTAATGAAGTCAGCACAAAAACATGAGCATTCCCAAAGTCACTTGCGAACCACTGTAACACTCAAAACTTTTGGGCAAACACAGATTGATGTTCAACTGGATAAGCAGAAGCGTAGGGATACAATACATCCCAATGAGCAAGCAAGAACTGGTAATTATGTGGAATTACTTTCTCTGATACTTTCTATGACAGCATGTTAAGCAATCACTTGTCAATAGACACTGTAATCTCGGGTTCCTCAATTAAGATTCAGAATGACAATCTCTTTGGTGTCTTAGGTTTTGCTAGATGCAATAAAAAGGAGAAGTACAGGAAGCAGTACGTAGCTGTAATTGTAAACACAGCTCAGCTGTCTTGTGTTTTCAGGTATGTGACCGACAGTGGCCTGAATGAACAGTTCTGTGAAAATTTGTTACATAAACAAAAAACATGTGTAATATATGTGACTTTGCAGACCAGGCTCTATAAAAAGTAGCCAAGTCATACAGACAAATGCAATAGCTGAAACCTCGTCTTGAATTGTGATGGCTTACGTCTTTCTCTTGGGGTTTTTCCAAGGGTGGTGTTTTGTAGCAGGTTTATTTATTTATTTACTTAGTTAATTTATTTAAAACTTCACTCACTGGGATAGCCTCATGAGAAGCAACATCATATTTTCATGAGTCCCAGGGAACTGCAGGTACACATTAATCTTGTTACATTAATCATATCAACATCACAGCAATGCACCACATTTATTACACAAAGAACCCAATAAATTAAACAAGGTTTATTACAGAAAAAAAAAAAACAAGGTTAGACTCTCACCAGTTTCTGGTGGTGCACCTCATATCCAGAGCTGAGTCGGACCTCTGTCTCCATCCTCACTTCAGGGATCTCATCCATCTTGATGCCAGTGAGGCCAGAGCCTGGGGGAGGAAAGGGAGGGCTGTGAGACAGGAAGGAGAGGCCACTGCAGGGGAGGGGGGTGCCCCAGCTGAGGAGGGTCTCTGAACTGAACCAGTCAGTTACACTGAATATACCTGGAGAAGACTAAAATGCCCTCTTTTACTTACCAGCAGAAACCCATGAAATAATAGTTCAGCACATACCAGAAGGGATTTTGGAATAGGAGAGAAGGGGAGGGAGGAAGAAACCTCTGAGAAACAGTTCAACATATTACTGGGAAGCTATCTATGTACAACAAAAGCAACAGTGTCAGCTTGTACATGTGAAGAGGGGTGGAACTACAAAAGGAAGGGAGAGGCGATGGGAGGGGTGGACAGTGAAGTTGTAGCGGGGTGTACCTGGCCGGGTGGTGAGTCCTCTGTCAGGAGCAGGGCGAGCATCCACAGGCTCCACTGGGGAGAAGAAACAAAGAAATCAAGCCAGGAACAGGACATTCATGGGGTGAAAGGTAATGCCCATCCTGCTGCAACCACTTTAATAACTACAAAAAGCTACTTATCTTCCCTATGTGTTTCTGACTAAAGGAATACATCACTCCTACACCTCCTCTACGGGCGATTCTCCTAAATTAAAGCAGCAGTACAGTGATTTCAAATAGGTGGTATTTAGACTAATTAGACCACAGTCTATATTTCTGTTGTCTCTCTCTGGTGCCCCCCTTACACTCCCAGATATTACAGACTCCTACCTTCGTTCTCAGTGTTGACGGGCACGAAGCCGATGGGGTGCATGTATCCCAGCCCGTCCAAGCCGATGCCTCCCTCCTCGGAGGGCAGCATGTCGATGGGGGCCGTACGGCTCTCCGTTAGCGAGGGCATGAGGGCGTCATTCCCGTAGCTGATGCGAGGCTCGCTCTGCAGGGCTGACAGCTGCTCCTCCACCTCATCCTGCTCCTTCTGCACCAGCTCATCTAAGAGGGGAGAGCAGAGGGGGGAATGGTCACACACACCTTAACACACATTTCACTTCTCTCAACACTTCCCTGTTATATCTGCTGTATATTTTATGCATGTGAGTGTTCCTAAACTTGTGACTCTGTGTTTATGTCTTCCCTCACTCAGACTATTGTTGTGTTAGCCACACAGAACTCTTTTGTATCTTACTTATTTATACACTCCTAGTGTCAAACATTCTCCTCCTTTTCCAGAATGTATTTTCTTTGAAGCTATCTGTCCCGTTTCTGTGGGCTAAGGAAAATGCACATTTTCTGCTTAGTTGCAGAAAGAATCTGTTCAAATTGTATAGCTTCTTTTTGGTTCCCTTTCAAGTACAAAATGTAACCATTACTGAATGGGTATTTACCTCCTAAAAACCTGAATCCTGAATGCTTTATACCAAAACTAGTACATTGTTGCTTACATCTGTATATATTTCGGATTTTATGTGTTTTTACACATTTTGTATGTGATAATTAAACAAATTGGTGTAATAGTTTTTTCTATTTACGTGTATTTGCGTGCACTACAGGCTGTTGCTAGTTACGTCCTGCTTTGTGCCCCGCGTGAAGCCAGCGGCTCAAGTCGCTCCTTCCCAGCGACCCAGCAACATAAGTCGGCTGAGTTTGTGCTCTTCCCCCAGGCTGCATAGCTCCGGGCAGGAGCTTATTTTTTCTCATTTTTGCTAATTAGCACCATACGAGACACAGGTTAAGCCACAGGCAAAACAGTAGCCCTAGGAGTTTGCTGCCACAGGCCCAGAGCCCCTTCCATCTGGACTATTGGCATCAGTGCACAGACATAGACATCTTACTACTGTTCAGACCAGCTATTCTCTACAATTCAAGCACGGTCCCCCTCCCTTTTGAGGCATGACTACAACATCAGTCACAGACAAACAAGACACCGCTGTGGTGTCTCTGGAGGTGACAGTCTGCTGCAAAAACAGTCTATTTGCATGATAGACCCCCTCGAGATGGAGGAAGGGTTCTACTCCAGGTACTTCCTAGTGCCAAAAGTGGGATAGTGGCCTCAGGCCGATATTCTATCTCAGACAGGTCAACCGGTATCCGAGCCAAAGGTGGTTCAAGATGTTGACAATGCAACTGCTGTTGCAGTCAATCAGGCCAGGCGACTGGTTTACCACGGTGGACCTCAAGGAGGCCTATTTCCACATCCCCATAAAACCAGCGCACAGGAAGTACCTGCGGTTCACCTTCCAGGGAAACGTGTATGAGTTCTGTGTCCTGCCATTAGGCCTCTCCCTAGCTCCATGTGCCTTCTTGAAGTGCATGGAAGCTATCCTGCACCCACTGACATTCAAAGGCATACCTGGACGAATGGCTATTTTGTGCTGAGGCCCACACAGAACTTGTCACCAGCCACCTTCAAGGGTTGGGCCTTGCGGTGAATCATGGGAAGAGCCAGCTCACACTTTCACAGACAGCCTCCTATCTCGGAGTGTGTCTGGACTCCGGGTACATGCTGGCCACTCTGTCGGATGACAGAATGCAGAGAATAGCCACCTGTTTGGAGCTCATTCAGCTCAGAGCGCTCACGGTAGTAGAGTCCCAGAAACTTCTGGGACTGATGGCAGCAGCTTCCCAGACCTTTCCATTGGTGCTCTGCATATGTTCCCTCTGCAGTCCTGGTTCAATCGCAGGGTCTTCCAGTCCACATTGAACCACAACTGGCTATTGACAGTGTCCCACCTCTGTCTAATGGCACTCTCCTGGTGGAAACAGCCAGCCCATCTACATCTAGGCGTAACGCTGGGCAGTGTCACCAGAAGGGAGGTCATCACCACAGACGTGTCCAGTCTGGGCTGGGGCACTGTGTGAATGGCTGGGGTGTGAAAGGTATGTGGAACCCCCCAATTTTTTACACGAGGCTCAAGGGAGACATGTGCTTTTACGCACAGACAACACAACAGTGGTGGCCTACATCAACCACCAGGGCGGCCTGTGGTTGCCCAGTCTCCATCGTTAGCCCGTGAGCTTTTGCTGTGGGTGCACAAGAACCTCCTCTCACTACGGGCAGTTATTCTGCCTGGCGTGACGAAACAGGCGGCAGACCTCCTCTCAAGGAAACTCTCCAGCAGCTCGGAGTGGAGCCTGCAGCTCTAGGTCTGGCCCCTGAACGGCTGCATTTGATCATCTGAGACTTTCCAACGGGGTTATTGACACCCTACAGAATGCCAAGGCATCGTCCATGCGTTCCCAGTATGGGTACAAGTGGGGGGGTCTTCCAGACGTGATGTCTGCCTCGTGGATTCGACCCACGACTTGTCCCATGGCAGTTGTACTGCAATTTTTGCAGGACCTTTTTTGGCGAGGGGAAATACCCCTCCAAGTTAAAGGTCTATCTGGCAGCTACTTCAGTTTGCCTTGTCAAGACTGACCGTCTCACTTCCACTTTTTATATACAGGCCAGGACAAAGGTCACTCTCTGCATCAATCTGGCCTTCTTACCGAAGACTATCTCAGCTTTTCATGTCAACCAGTCTGGACTTGGAGGCTCTCCATCCACCTCCTTTCCAGTCTGACAGGGAGCAACAGCTCCATATGCTCTGCCCACTTTGGGCCCTGAAGCATTTATGTTGACAGGGTAAAAAGTTGGAGGCAGTCTGAACAACTTTTTTGTCTGCTATGGGGCAAAGTCCCGTGGTCAAGCCCTGTCTAAGAAGCCAAGTTTCACCTTTGCCACCCTTAGCTACTCTTCTCACATAAAAGCCACAGAACAGAAAAGATTAAGCTAAAATCAGGAGTCAAAACATAACTTCAGGTCCAACAAGCCACAGCAGAATTCTCTGAGTCACCATCTTGTAGATCAGGGGCCACATTACAAAAGCATCCTAAGTGACATTCTTATCTTATCTTCACAGATAGAATGTCCTAACTACAAGTTTAGGAGAGTTGATATTACAGAAA